>NW_025999990.1:2333444-2416139 GCF_001458135.2 Marmota marmota marmota | reverse complement strand
TTTTTTTTTTTTTTTTTTTGATGCTGAAGTCAAACTCAGGTCTTTGCTCATGCTAAGTATTCTACCACTGAGATATAACCCCAGCCCAAATATGTATTTGCTTAAGGAAATACAGAAATACCCCCATATAGGTCCTGCCTGTGTTTATTTGATTCAGTAGAAAATCTCATTAGTTTTTCTGTTACCAAAAATGAAAGGGTGAAATATTAATGTATTATGATTATTACTGAATGGCATATGGATAAAATACAATTATGTCTCAAAATCTGAGATTCCTGTAATTTTAATGGTAGTAAAATTCAAATAAATAGATGGGTATAGAATTTTTTTGCATATATGTAATTATTTAAGATCATAATTTAGAAAAGTGAGGGAAATTGAATTACTAACAGTAAGACCAAAAAAGCACAATAAAGTTAGTTATATCAAAACTGTCTATTGAACTTAGGATCTTTACCAAGTCAAAACCAAATATAGCCCGTGCATGAATGCAATATCTGTAGCTTGGGAGGCTAAGACAGAAGGATCTCGTGTTCAAAGTCAGCCTCAGCAAAAGGAAGGCGCAAGGGAACTCTATATATAAGTGAAACCTCTCTATATAAAATTCAAAATAGGGCTGGGGATGTGGCTCAGTGGTGAAATGCCCCTGAGTTCAATCCCCAGTACCCGCCACCCCCAAAAACAAAACGAAGAAAGAAAACCAAATATAGTTTTCTGCTCTGCTCTAAAGGTGATGATGGGTTACTCCCTATCTCCTACCTCATACTTATGTGGAACTATTCAGAAGGCACTTCATGGACCCCAGTTTTGATCTCTATGATTACTTCCCATTAAAGGGTACCAGGTCTTTTTTTTTTTTTTTTTAGATCTTAACTGGATGCTGTCTGTGGTTGAGATAGACATAAGTTTATTGTTTTCTGATCCGCTTTTTGCCAAAGATCAAGGCTTCTTTAAGTAATGTCTGGAGTGAAGGCTGTAAAGGACAGATTTACCAAATTGAAGGAATCTGTATTGGGTATTGGTGAAAACATAAACAGCAAAGAAGAAATGGTAATTATAGCCACCAATAGTCAATCATGAAATACGCAAAGATGACAAATGATACAAACTGTGCTAAATAAAAGGCTTCTCATGTTTCCACATTAACTGTGTTTTCATCAACTCAAGGTGTGTTTTCTGAACCCAAGTTTTAATCATCATCAAAATTGACAGTTGATAAACATAAATATAAAAAGATATAATTACAGCACATCTCAAATACGATTATATGTATATATTTGTGTAAATTCTACATTGTTAATCTTAAAATTGTCCTAGAAGGTAGGTAGACTCCCCAGAAATTTAATATCATAGTAAAAAACTAATAATATATAGTGTCATAAGAGAAAAAATATCCAAGGGTTTTTTTTTTTAACTTTTACCATTAAATGTTTAATCATTTAATTTGTTCCAGGGCTCTCCCACTACTTCACACCCTGAAAGAATTATTGAATTAGGGTAGAGAACCTCTGTTTTTGTCAAACAACATAAAACTCTTGGAGAGGGTGGGGAGTGACTTTAGGAGTCCCCATGTAGTACTGTGGCCATGGGGTTTACTTTTACTGAAGCCAGTATTTGTTGACCTGGACAAGATGTCCAAAAATCCACTCATGAATAGAGGACACAAAGTGATAAGTTGGGAAGCTAGAGGCACTAGAATAATAAAAATAATGCTCATAGGATTTAAGGAATGGAGGATGGGGGATGCCCCAAACTGGGAAAAAAAAGTGTATGTGTGTGTGTGTATAATTTATATCTATCTATAATAATCTAATACCTATATTTCTTTTTTTCAAAAGCAAAAACCAAGGTTGTGTTATAGACTGAGTCTAACATAAAGATACTAAACAAGTGCAGGTGCTGCTGTGTTTACCAGAAAACATTTGGATGTACCTCCGGAGGTATTTTGCTTAGTCTACTACTAGAATATGTTAAAACTTCTATACTCAAGAGTTAGCAAAGTATTGATGCTGTAGATCCATTGCCGTCATTGACTTCCATATTGCTTAAATTTTAAACAGATCTTGTCAGGGCTAACATGTAGTGTCCCCAGGGAAAGATGTAGTTCTTTTGGCGTGAGGTTCACCCTTTCCCCAGGCTTACTGCAGAAATTATAAATCAGTCATAATTGTTACCTGAGCGCTTGTCTTCCGCAGGTCGTCTTGCCATTAAGAAATGAGTTGAGACTGCTCCATTTATTCGGATAAAGCCTCTGGGGCAGTAGTCAGTGACCCTTATTCTCTGTGCCTTAAAGAGAAATTGCTGCCTCTACCTTTTGGGAAACCTATTGTGAGATAGTGATATGTACCCCCAGCTGCACTGAACTTTCAGGTTGACTCATGTCAAAGGACTGCCTTTTAAAATGGCACATTAAATTTGACCCTTGCTATTAATCCCTATAATATTTTTATACATCTGAATGTTTAAATGTCAGTCTCCTCTGTTTTCTGCTATCATTTCTGCTAGCATTCAAATTCTAATGAATGAAATAGCTACTTGCAAAAAAAAAAATCAGTCTCTCTCAGTATTGCATTCGTTAAAGGCCAACATACTATCTCTTAGAAAGGAATAGGGCTATTGAAATGTATGAATAGAAAACTTCAAAAGTGAATCTGTCAAAGTGATAGAAAGTAAAGATATTTTAAATATAATTGCAGTTGTATTCAGTAGTGAGAAAAAAAAACCCAAAAAACGTCAAAGCGTTTCTACTTAATGCCATTCCTGAGGTGTGGAAAATGTTGTGAGAATGAGTAGGATATTCACAGGAAGGAGGGCACCTCAGCATTCTCCAATTTAGGCCTGCATGTGTCCCCCCCACCTCCAATTTATCTGACCAGGTCTCTACCATTTCTGTTAAGGCCCCTTCATTTTCATCTGCTCAGGCTTCCAACTGTGGAGCATAAGATCACATATGTAGGGACACTGGGACTGAACAAATATTTTCTTTTACATGGAACTTTCAGAAGAATCCTTTTATCTCCTAGATGGCCAGGCTCCTTGGAGGCCTGAACAATGCAGACTCTCTGGGAGCTTAACACACTTTGAAGTGGATTGCTCCCCATTGTAGGTCCGCAATAAAAAGTGGGGTTTTCATAGTCTTTGTATTGATGTCTGCAAAGCCAGATGGCTTTGTAAAAAGAGCCTAAAAGCAGTGTAACTGATTAAAAGAAATGCCAGGTAGTTGAAGGCTTCCATACCCCATGTGAGTCTAACAGAAAGAATTGTTCTCTTGGGGTATGTTAATATTAGAGAATCTCATTCTCGCATCTTCAGAGGGTGGCCAAAGACAATAGAGACAGGTGTCCGCACCAGGAGCCTACAAAATGAAGGTGTCTTGAGCTGGCCGTTGGAAGAACCACTTTGAAAGGAAATGAAACTGGCCAGAGTGTTTCATTTACTTTAAGAAAGGGTTGTGGATACTTGTGGGGTTGTGTCTCATATCAAATTTTCTTTTCTTTCTTGTGTTTTAATTGGGGTCCTAGATCTGCGTGGTCTTGAAACTCCAAAGAGTCCACTGTCTCATGCCTCAGAGTGGCAGCTCACCCTTCTCTCTACAGTGTAAATGGCTCTATTGAGTGGATGCTGGAGCCTTGGCTTTTTTGTGTCTGCTGTAGAAATCATCCTGGCTGTGTGTGTAACCCTGCACACTGACCTTAACCTAAGAACACAGTCATATTTTTCAAGTTGTTTAGTGGAGGGCTGATGAAACTTGGCCTTGTAGGTACAGGAATTCATAGAAGTGACAAATTGTTCTCTGCTTTCATAACCTAGCATCAGAAATGGGCTTTGCAGCCAAAGGAAGAAAAAGCTCATCTTAAGAAGAACTTGAAAAACCATCATGAAAGAATTAGCTGGCCCTGTGTTTAGTTGGTTTTTTTCCCCCTTCATCAGGAAACACTTTAATCCTGCAATGAACAGCATGTGATAGGGCTTTAAAAACCAAAGCACAAGGCTCTTCCATTTTCTCGGTTACCATCTCTCCCCCGCCTCATCAGATGTGCTGCTGTTGGGCTTGCAGAGCAGAGATGGCCGGGGACCTGGCACCTGGCAATTTCCACTGAAATAGCTAATTTCAAGAAGAGTTTGTACATTTTGACCTCTCTGAACTTCTGTGGATCCTTGGAAAGAGGGAAGTAATTCAAACCTGAAGGCATTTCCAAGAAATTGTGTTGGAGAATAAATTGATACATGTATCCCTATTATTTTGGCCTATCTTTTGAGTAGCAATGTAGAATACAGGATATTTTAATATACTAGGGCTAACTTGTCCTTGTATAAAATAGTAATTTGAATAATTTTTCTATCAGTCATGTAGGTAATCATTGAGGAGGACCAGAGAAGCTAGAGAACACAGTTAGGAAGAAATGTTTTCAAAATTACCCTAGATCTTATCACTGAGGGAAAAGACAGTTTTAAAAGCAGGTAATTTAGCTTTCATTACTGCCTTTGGTGCATTATGATTTTTCCTTTGCATGCTTCCACTGTCAGAGTCTCAGTATTTAAGAAGTGGGGAGACATTTAATTTTACTATGAAAATCCTAAGATCATAAGGTATTAATCATTTCTTCTGATTATGGTCCTTGTAGAAAAATACAGTAATGCAATGAATATGATTGTTTTTACTCATCATCTAACCATGCAGAGACAGTCCCACAAGCATTTTTATTGTATGGTTTTCAAGTTGTTTTCCTCTAAATCCTTGTTATTTGATGATGACTGATTCTTGGTGTGAGTTTTCCTTCCAGCTGGGAAGTGCTTTCTGGCAGTGATCAGTCGTACCTGAGGCAAGCACCTTGCTTGCTTGCCCACAAATTTGCTGTCATCTGATATTAACAGGAAAGTGGTGGACTGTTTCTAGTGGTCATGAATAGTCATGGAGGGCGCTGAGGTGCTTCTTTACTTTCAGTAATTCATTTTATGAAATTCTAAGTGAGAACATTTTTTCCTTTGGCTTTAGATGGTATTTGTTTATAGGTTGAGGAAAGCTTTTACGAATGACTCTGAAAAATACATTTTAATAGGTTCCAGGAGTCAGCAGAGATGCTACATTCATCCAGGGCATAGAACAGATTTTCTTTGTTTTGCCGTAATAATTGGGGCCTTGTGAGATTTCCCCAGAAACCAGTACTGCAGCCATTCTTGTCAAGCTGTGACTTGTTGATCATGGAGGGTTTCCGAGAGGACATATCTTTAATGTAAGTTTGCACAGACTATCCTGTTGGCATGGAAGCTCCCTAAGGACAAGGGTCTTTGCTGTATCCTCTGTGCCTGGAACCATGCCTGTCACGTAACTGGTGACCCACAAGTGCTTGTGGAACATTATTTTGTGTGATTTGAAATTATACATGTTCCTTACCACTTTGCATTCTCATGGACTAACCCATTTGTTAAATGAGCAGTTTAATTATTGAATTCTTCAATTAAGTTGCTTTTTTTTTTTTTGTATCAGGGATTGAACCCAAGGGTACTCTAACAATGATCTACATCCCTAGTTTATTTTTTATTTTGAGACAGAGTCTCACTAAGTTGCTGAGGGTCTCACTAATTTTCCCAGGCTGGTCCTGAACTCGGCGATTCTCTTGGGTCACTGGGATTATAGGCATGATCTACCATACAATCTTTTTTTTTTTTTTTTTTAAATCAAACCTTTTATTAGAACAGATAAGAGTGATAGATGGAATTATGAATTACCCATTTGGGGTTTTAGTCAAGGAAAATTTTTGAAAGCATAGGCAATGTAGGCTTTCATTCACTTTTATGAATTGAGGAATACTAGAAGTTGATACCTATGTAAAGTGTCTTTCCCATTCGGTTTGCTGGAAGTTCCTGATTCACAGCTTTGCTGGGACTGGGGATAACACAGGTGAAAAATAGATATTATTTGATAAGAATAAAACTAAACTTTTTCAATTGCTCTTGTGGCATGAATAGTTGTTGTTGTTGTTGTTGTTAGGTAGAGAAAGAAGACAGTTGAAAAAACAAAAAGTAACTGAACTGGGGCTGGGGATGTGGCTCAAGTGGTAGAACGCTTGCCTAGCATGCATGAGGCCCTGGGTTCAATCCTCAGCACCACCTAAAAATAAAGATATTGTGTCCACCTAAAACTAAAAAATAAATATTAAAAAAAAGTAACTGAACTGTGGCTAAGAAGCCCTATCACTTGAGGTATAATATCTTTGTAGTAAAAGTATAAAAGTATGCTTGAAAATAATAAACACCAAATTCACATTAGTGTTAACCTCTAGGGGGAGAGAGGGAAACTGAGATTGGGTAGGGGTGCCAGGGGCCTTTGGCTATGTTTTCTGTTTGATTCATTAGGTAGGGTAGTTGTACAGGTTCATTATTACAGGTTCATTATTTTATTTCTTTTCCAGGTTCTTTTATTAAAAAAAACAATAAAAGATGGAGAGTGGATAGGCATGGAATTGAGATTTCTCCACTCCATTGTTATCATTAAAAGATTTTTTTTTTCTTTTCTAGTTTTTCAACCTCTGCCAGACAGATTCTATTGGCAAGTTGAGTAGGAGAAAGAATGAAAGGATAGAGAGGTCTTCTGGAATCAGAATTGTATTTAAGAGACACTGATGTGTAGAATCCACTCAGATACTTGAACTTGTGGAATCATCATCAGTGAGCAGTTATACCTCCTGATGCATAATCACTTAACTCTTCTTTCAGTTTCCATTTCTACATAAGCCATCGGCACTGGCATGTCTCTGTGGTTATAGTATATGCAGAGACTTTGGAACAAGGGTAGGCAATTTACTGACTTTTCATGATCTTGATCTTGGTGGTAGAGAATCCTTGTCAGGATGGCAACCCCATGGTTGCCTCTAACTGTCCACTTGACCACCGACAAATATTCTTGGAGCTACCCATAGAAGCTCTGTGGTTAGAGTCCTGAGTATTTAAGTGACAGTGACTGAAAATCATGGGGCTTGAAAATTAGCTTGAGACAAAGACAGAGATGGTAGTGAGGCACATACAAAGATGTGGATGCTTGAGAGGAAAGAGGCAAGGTGCTAGATGTACCCAGAAAGGAGATGGGAATGCTCTATCCACCCTTTGTATTAAAGCTCCAGAATTACTGTAACAAAATACTACAACCTGGGTGGCTTAAACACCAGAAATGTATTGTCTTACATCCTGGAGGGTAGAAGCCTGAGATATTGGTGTTAGCAGAATAGATTTCTTCTGAGGATTGTGAAGGAAAATTGATTTCCTACCTTTCTTGCTATTGGTGAGGGTGTGGAGCCCATTCCAAACAATTTAATAAGAATAGGAATGCATACTCCACAGACCACAGTTCAACTTCTGCTGGTTTACTGGCAATCTTTGGCCTTCTTTGGCTTATAGAAGCATTCATCTATGTCTGCCTTCATCTTTACATGGCATTTCATCTTTGTGTACGTTTGTCTCTGTGTGCCAATTTCACCTTCTGAGGCCATGATCATATTAAATTAAGGCCTCACCCTAATGACGCCATCTTAATTCCATCTGTAAAGACCCTATTTCCAAATAAGGTCATATTCCAAGTTCCAGGGAGGTAGAGCTTCATCTTTTGGGAGACACAATTCAACCTACCCTTCATGTGCATGCTGAAGTCTGGAGGACATATCCCACATGCCATTAGGTATTACCTCAGTTGAGCTTGTTCTGGTCCATGGCATGTTTCTTACTGAACTTTTTTTACCAAATTCTTTGGAGTGTACTCCATAGCTACACTGATAGTGAAGGGAAGGACTGTGTAAGAACCTGGAAATAAACCAACTTATTTGTTGGGGAGAGAACAATTGAAAGTGCATTTGCCAGTCTACAAAGCAAGGAAAAAAAAAATATGAGTCTCTCCTTGCTACTATTTCTTTTCCCTTCTCTCCAGGCTTTTCGCCACACCTCATTAGAGCAAAGACTAATCTATTGAAATTCAATCAATTCTACTTTAGATGATGGCAAATGAATATTATTTCTACTACATTACCTGTGCAATCGGCCTGTGTGGGTAAACCTGGAAAGCTCCCCACTATTTATGCCATGTTTCTCTGAGTATGTGGTCTGGCATCTGAAACTTCTAGCTGCACCTACAGAGCAAAGTGTTATACATTGTTCATATGAACTGGAGAGATGGAATTGATCGGGACTAGAGGTCCTCACCACTTGTCTTCTTCTTCCATAGTGGGTGCTTTGGGAGCCCTGCAGATGCATGCTTTTGAGCAAGTGTTGGAAAGCTATTGCCCCACATGCTAATGGACTCTTCCTGGTGACTGATCAAGGCTGGAAACTGAGATTCCTCGAGGATCCCCCTGAGGTGGAGGAGAGACTGCTTATGCCCCAGACTAAAATCATCTGAGCAACTGGCAGAGACATCCAGCAGCATATCTACTATTTATGCCCCACTCTGCCTTAATGATAAAACTCTGATTTTTGTGGAATGATAATATACTAAACTGAAAAGACCATCCCTACCAGGATCTCTCCCTCAAAGCTGGATATAGTTAGGGTACTATGTTCTGGGGTGAGATGTAAGCAGAACTTGTTTCAGGAAAACCCAGCTGATAGAGATCCTTTTTTTTTTTTCTTCTACTTCTGTCTTCCTGTTAGGAATGCACTTGTATTGGATAGGGACCCAACAGCCACATGGGTCTATGAACAAGAGGGGTAGACTGGACCTACCAAGGGAGGTGGAACTAAAAGGCACAAGTCTTTTAAGTGTCATGATTTGGTAGTCACCCAAGCAGCCCTAGATTTGTCGCTTCTGAGTCTTATTAACATAAGAAAGCATTAAGCTATTTTGTTTGAGTTACTTATTTGGGTTAACAATTATATGCAGTTATACCTAATCCAAAGAGAGACCCTCTCCAATCACTACCCTGTACAGGATAGTGTATTGAAGAGGAAAGGCCAGTCCAGGAGAAGAAAGAAAAGTGTATTTCTTTCCAAGACTTAAAGAACTGGCCTGTTGTGCCCTGGGGCATCTTTCCCCTAAGGCATCTTGTATATGAACTGAAAGAGAAGAGTGAAACTATGTCCTCTTAAGCTGCTCCCTTATTCACCAAACCTGTGCTTCCCAATATCATAGTTGATGTTGGTCAGGGCCATTTTCTGCCAGATAACTCTTGCAACAACAGCAACATCTTGGCAGTAAAACTGTTTTGATTACCTCATGGCTTTTTACCATAGTTTCAGTAAGTGGGTAGAAAACAAAGAAAAGGACCTTCTGGTACCTGTTAAGAAGTGTAGTTCTGATAAACTCAATGAAGCTGACACCAGAGAGCAATTCTTTGGCCTTCCAGAAAGGATTAATCTTCAGCTTTAATTGTCTGTCATTGCATTTAGGCTAGTGGTGTGTATATGACTGTGAATGGACAAAACAATGGATGTGGACAAATCAGAAGTTTATCAATGTGCAGTGATATGAGGAATAATAAGGAAGTTTGACATTTTTTGATCTCAAGGAATAAAGACTTCCCTGATAGATATACATTTTTTTTTCTTTGTGTTTTCAAAACTGCAAGGTAGTAGAGAACTGCCTTTCTACAGCTCTATCTGGGTTCACTCTCTTTTTAGCAATGAAATGATTCTCTGATACAATGTGGTATATGGGAGGAAGCTGGCTGGGCAAGGCTGCTGTAGGAGGTGCAATTGTGGACCTGTGGGGAAGGTAAAGCAAAGAGAATAAAATTATGTGGCAGAACTGAAGTCACATATTTGTTCCTGTGGAGGGGACCCACTCCACACAGCTGTGTAGGGTAAGTAAAGGGTTACCCTAAACACTCCGCATCCATCTTGAACTATTCATGCTTCTCTGCATCTTTGGATTCACAGCTAGCTCCTAGGGATGAACATTTTCATGGAGGTTTAGGTGAACTGTAGCTTCTTAGAACTTATTTTATCTGTAACTAGGCAAAGTCAGTTTAAGTGTGTCAGAGTCACAATGATATGTGAATCTAAAGAAGTATGTATTGCTCAGAGAAATGATACGGCAGTTAATATCATTATACTTAAAGTGTATGAAAGGTATTTTTTCCAGAATTTGTTTGCCCTTATTTATGCAGTTTTAATTATTTATTGCAATGTATGCAATTTCAAATATTTACATGGGCTTTTCAAGGTTTATCCTAACCTCTTCGGTTCCTGTTACTCTACTCTTGCTCCCAAACTATTAATTTCACCAATTGCAAGTTCACCTTTCTTGGTGCTTATCAGGAACCTAATTCTTTGTGGTGGGAGAGGAATTTCTGTTCTGGTTTTATATGTCTTCTTTCATTCCTGATGAAGTTATAATAATTGTCACTTGTTAATAAAACTCAGATTGGGCTTGACATTGCATTGCATCTGTTAATTTCTAGTCATCATCATTCTGCAGCAATGTAGAAAGCCAAAGGATTATTTGGATTATGTTATTTTTCCATGCTATGCTTGGTTTTCATCACCCAAAATATTCAGATTATATGGAAGACATTATTGCCACCAGAAAGGTTTTTATGTATGTAAAAGATACAGTAAAAAGGGACAGGGGTACCAAATACAGGACTGTAATAGTTTTCCATTGATATTACAACCAGAATGGGAACACTGACACCTGGTGATCCTGTTGGATGGTGTCACTGAAGTTTTAAAAGAACATGAAGGAGGCCCAAAGCCACGTAGTCTTTAGGGAATTATGGAAATGTTTTATGACGAGGTTTAGTGTCCAGTTATTATTTTTCAGATGTGCAGAGGATTGTTAACAAGGGTACCTTCAAACATTAGCCTGGTTGTAAGAACTAAAACAAGGATGTCCATCAATTAACAGTCCCTTTTCCATTGCTGCCCATGAAATCTGTACCAAGAAGGGCTTTTTTAAGTTTGTTTGTTAGACTGCAGTTTGAATTGTTTGAGAGGTTTCTGGAGATGAGAAGGTGAGAAACCTTCATCAGGAAAAGCTCTGTCACTCTCATCAGAAAGATTCTGAAACTTATCAGCTTGTATAATGTAGGCATTTTCTTTTTTTTTTTTTTTTTTTTTTTTGGTACTAGGATGGAACACAGTGGCACTTAACCACTGAGCCGTATCCAGAGCCCTTTGTATATTTTATTTTGAGACAGGATCTCTCCAAATGTCTGAGGCTGGCTTTGAACTCGGATCCTCCTGCTTCAGCCTCCTGAGCTACTGGGATTACAGGCGTGCATCCCTACTCCCAACTAATGTTGGCATTTCATGGGGAAATTTTAGCCCTAGAGAGAGGGGTTTGACCCTTGTATGAATGTCTTTGTTTTATCATCTAGTTTTCTCACTCAAATAGTAATTCTACAAATACCTTTTTCATAGAAGATTTTGCTTTTATTATTTTATTTTAGCTGGACAGTGTGATTTCAGAAGTGGTGGTAACTTCAGAACTTGTTGTCACCTCATATATTGTGCATTTCAGAGAGTAATATAGTTTGCTTTTTCATGAAAATAAAAAGGAAATATTAGAGAAAAAGGAAGAAGAAATAAACTTGTGATGAAATTGTACTTGTACTTCAAGTTAAATTCCCTGCCTGGTCTCTTCTGGTTTGAGACCATAAATGATAGAATCTTGATCTAAAATGTTCAGTGTAAAATGAATGGTGATGAAGGTATTCTCCATCGTGGGGTTGGTAATTAGCTATGCATGGATCATGGGTTGGTGATTAGTTCTGTTCCTCAGAGCATGTCTTCAATCTTTGATATCTACTTAAGCTATGTAAATAAATTGCACAGTTTTTATTATGATTTTTCTATTAATCTTTGATAGAGTAAAATTTGATATTTTCTCTGTGACAAACCATGAAATTTAGCAATTAAATTCTTTCATTTATTCAGAGTCTCCACTTGGTTCAAATAAATCTCAACAAAACATTGTGTTGAGGTTTTTAAAAATATTACTTAGTGGTTCTTTGGCAACCAATAAACATACCTTATCATGATTACTTCTAATCTCCTGATAGTTGTATTCTTTAATTCTCATCTAGACAAGAACCACATTGTCAAACCAAGAGGCACTGGGGAGCAGCGGTATTTTGGCCCTGTCAAACATAACATGATTGGTCTTTTAAAAGTATATTTTTTATCACTTACTACTACATTTAATCATGCACAGATGCACGATTAATATTTAATATTAGTTAAATATTTCTTTAATTGGAATAAACTAAGTACTTCTGTTTTTTCCATCTACTCTCCCTATTTTGTACTGGTATGCCTCCTTTATATGGGAAAATTTCTGATAATAAAAGTATTAAGTATTTATGAAACATTTATGTAATTTGACTCCTTGCAAGTGAGATTATAAATTTGGAATTGCATATACATTTATTTATTTTCCTCAACCAAACCAATTAGTAGTTGTTCCTCATTATTTTCCAAATCAATAAGTTATTTTAAATTTCTTGGACCCGATTTTATTTTCTTGGTTTCATGTCAACTCATTTTGAGTTATTAAGTCAGTAAAACAATTCACCATTTACAAACTGTTTTAGTCAGCCTTTTCACCATTGTGACCCAAAGACCTGACAAGAACAATTTTAGAGGTGAAAAAGTTTATTTGACTCTCACAATTTCAAAAGGCCCCGGCCATTGACTGTTGAATCCATTGCTCCAAGGTAAGGGAGAACATCCTTGTGGGAATGTGTAGAAGAGGAAAGCTGCTAGGGACATGGCAACAAGGAAGCAGAGAAAGATCTAATGGCCAGGGACAAAATATAAACCCCAGAGGCATGCCCCCTGTGACCCACCTTTTCAAGCCACACCCTGTCTGCCTGCCTTCTAGTTAATCCTTGCCAGTAGATTAATCTCCTGGTTAGGTTATCACTCTCATAATCCAATCATTTCACCTCTGACTATTCTTGCATTATCTCACACATGAGCTATGGGCGAGGAGGGGGGGGGATACATCGTATCTAAACCATATCACAAAGTATACTCTTCTACTCTCATTATGGGATGTTTTCATGCTGGGTTCTGAGAACAAGTTTCTGGAGACTGAATTTTTCCCCATAGTTTTCATCTGAATCTCTAAAGTCTCCCTGGATGTGGAAGGCTAAGGAGGATTATTTTGCTTCTGTCAAGTGGACCTTTTCTCTTCCTAAGTTTTCAGCCTCTTGTGATACAGTGCTTTGCTTCATTCTTGCTCTTTTTGGAGGACCTAACAGCAAAATGGCAGTGTGTGGTGACTGTGAACCTGTTTCAGCATTTCCACCAAGTAGTGATATATACTGTTGGTAGTTGGAGTCCCAACATTTGGAGGTACTTCTCAAATGTGAATTATGTATAAACTATTTTAAAAGATATTTTTTAATCTCAAAATATTGATTTAAATAATTTTTTATTTTAATGCATAAATTTAAAAATCAGGTATAAACTTCTGTGTTTACTACTAAAACCAAATCAGAACAAGCACAACACAATTACAAAAAATGTAGCATTTAAAGCATACTTTATTGAAATACATCACCCTTCACTGTATGAGTATGCTGTTGGTTGCTATTTCACAGGCTTCCTTATTTGTTGTTCTGAGTTGGCATGTTTAGTATGTTCAGTGGGAAGCTCCATTTTCTTGTAACAGTTCTAATAAAAAGTCTTTGGTGATGATTTCATATTGTTCCATGATGTTGTCTTCTTCTTCTTCTTCTTCTTCTTCTTCTTCTTCTTCTTCTTCTTCTTTTTTTTTGGTACCAGGGATTGAACCCAGGGACATTTAACCACTGAGCTATATCCCCATCCTTTTTATTTTTTATTTTGAGAAATGGCCTTGCTAAGTTACTTAGAGTCTCGCTAAGTTGCTGAGGTTGACTTTGAACTTGTGATCCTCCTGCCTTAGCCTCCCAAATAACTGGGAGTACAGGTTTGCTGCAACGTTCCCAGCCATAATGTCATTTTATCTTCACTCTACTAGCTCTCTGATTTTTTCTCATGACATCCAGGCAATGGAAGTAGTGATACTTGGCCAACTTGACCATTAATTAGTACACATGGAAATTCTGCACTGAGATTATGGGGCAGCCACAAACTAAAAGGCTTTTGATGAAATGGCAATAGAAATTTCAGAAGATGTACTAAATGTTCACATACTCCTAAAAAAAACAAAAAAACAAAACAAAACAAAAAAAACTTTTTCAGACTCCAAGGAAATCGGACATAGAATACACTTGGGGCAAATTGGTGCAAATTAAATTGGTGTAAATTAATTTTAGAGCATTAACTGAATGTGACTTGATGTATAAGTTGGCTTATTTAATATTTATAATTCAAATAAGTCAACCTGGGCTTAATTGTTATTTATCTTCTTGTTCTTTTCTGAAATAACTTTCGGAGACTAATCTTTTTGTTTGTTTGTTTTGAGTTGGCTTTGGTTATTTCGTATTCTAAACCCAGACAGGCTTTTAGCTGTCTCATTTGCTATAGGGTAAACTAACCTAGCAGCAAAGGAGGGATCCTGGAAGCTGCGTGGGAGAGAATGTGCAGAACCAAGGTTGATGAGTCAAAGAGGGTGGAACTCTACAGTTCAGTGAAACCTGGTGCTGTTGGCTTGCATTCCTTTTTGAAAGCTTTTCCCCAAAGGCAACTACCATGGTTAAGATCGTGTCCTTTTGTACAAAAGGTAAGGCCCACTCCCAGCCCACTTCTGCCACTCAATAGCTGTCTGACTTAAGTCTCTGGTCAAATGAGAATGGTGGAAATCATTAGGCGTATTGATGAAACAGTGCATAGAAAATGCTCTGTATAGTCCTTGACATGTGCTACTCACCCATTACTGTCTGCTGCCTTCTAATAGTTCTGCCAGTGTTATAAGAAAGAATTCAAAGTAACTCCTCCTCCTATTCATTTTATACACAGAGAGGGCAGGTAAAGGCAAGAGATGGGCATCATCCCTATTTCTCAACATCTTGTTAGTCATGAGACCTTATGTGGTGTGATGTTTTCAACATAGAATTTGGTGTGTTATTATTATTAGCTCTTTTATGAGGGGAATCAAACACCTTCCAAAGAACTGATTGAAGCTAATAATATAGTAATTGTCCAACTTCATTGCTACTCACCAAATCTACCTTCCCCCCACTTTCCAACCTAGTTATCCTTCACCTTCTTTAAATTCTCTAAACCCTATTTCTAGTCCTGTTCTTTCTTCCGTCTCTGTCCTGGCAGATGCTGTTTTAGTCAGCCTTTTCACTACTGGGACCAAAAGACCTGATGAAAAACCATTTTAGAGGAAGCAAATTCTATTGGGTGCTTAAAGTTTCAGAGGTCTCAGTCCTTGGGACTACATTCCTTGGTGCTTGAGGTGAAGCAAATCATCATGGTGGAAGGGTGTGACAGAGGAAAGCAGCTCAGAACATTGCACCAGAAAGCAGAGAGAGAGAGAGTTCCCTTCACCAGTGACAAAATATAACCCCCTAGGGGCTCATCCCCATGAACCCAGCTTCTCTAGCCAACCCTCCCTGCCTTCAGTTACCAAGCACTAATCCCTATTAGGGTATTAAAGCACTGATTAGGTTAAGGCTCTCATAACCCAATCATGTCACCTCTAACCTTCTTGAACTGTCTCACACATGAGCTTTTGGAGACACCTCACATCTCAACCATAACAGATCTCAAGACAAATTTTGCCAGCTCAATGTTCAGGCTGCTCTCAATAGTCTACCTTTGTACTCCTCAGTTATCAGGCACTTCTCCCTGGACTTATTTGTCTTTAATTATGAGGTTAATTTACATTTTCTATATTTAATGGATATGAAAGCCAAGGCACACAAAGGTTATTTGACTTGCCAATCCTCTTACAGCTAGTAATCAATAGAAAAAGGATTCCATCTCCTGTCTTTACCACTACTTTGACTATTCTCTTATTGTCTTGTCTGTATTCTAGTTTTCTAAGTAGAAAGTGTTAAGGTGGAGAGGGAATGTATTTTGGATGAACTGTATCAATGGGAGCACATGTATAACTGAATTTAAACCCTGGCTTTGCCACTTGGTACAAAATGATCATGGACAAGTTACTTAACATCTCTGGTCCTCAGTTTCCTCATCTTTACCATGGATATAGTCATGATGACACTTTAATCATGGGTTGTTATAAAGATTAAGTAAAATAACATTGGTAAATGCACCTTCAACAGTTCCTGGTGTATGTTGAGCATCATGTAGGTATGTTAAATTTAAAAAAGAAGATTTTGAATTGTGAGGCAATGAAAAAGTCTGTTTTATTTCTTTAACCAGTAATGTCTTTTTTTGTAGGTAAGCTTCAGCTCTGAACTCCTATGCTGCCAATCCTTGCTTTTGATAAAGTCATAAAACTGAGGCCTTTGAGTCCTTGGTTTTATGCTCTTGATCTTTAGTGTTGTCATCTTTGCTACTCAGGAGAAGCACTTAATTACTCAGTTCCTTCTACCTGGATGCCCTGTCCTCTTCTCAGCAAAGCTCTTCTTTGATGAATTCGCCCCATCTCTTTGCTTCTAATCATTCTGCAAATGACAGGTTGTAGTAAACTTTCCCTTGCTGGTTGTGAAAGGAAAAGACACAGCCTCTTCTATGGGAAGCACATGCAGATAGAAATACAGTAGTCATGTGATTTAAAAACACTCATATAATTTATTGTGTAATAAATATTTGAGTTCTTATCACTATAGATTTTGGTGTGAAGGCACTGGAGAAGAAGAGTGATCAGGATATAAATGGTCCCTTCTAAATTTCATAAATGCTTCTCATTTACATTAGGAAGAAAATACCCCCCCCACACACACACACTAGAAGGGAACCGGGTGCCTTGGTGTACTTTCCCATGTACAACTTGATTTATTATACATCTAGGCTATCTCATTATCTTTGAATCTCTAGTACTTCTCAGGGTCTGGCCCCTAATAGGCACAAAATAAATGTCTGTGGTCTAATGGATTTGTAATTTATGTTGGTGCATGATAGAGTAAAATTTTCTTCCTGTTTTGCCACTCAGTTGCTCCCTTCTCCCATTAGTAAATAATCTTCCTCTTCCCATGATTTGCCATATCTCATTATATTTAACGTATTTCCTGTCCTCTGATCTGTATTTTCTTTAGCCGGTACCATATTGTTTTTCACAATAATAGCCATATGTTTTCCTATTTTGTTTTCTCTTCAAATTCATCTATTTTTCAGTTTATTCAACTATTCATTTGTTCCCCAGAAAAATATTAAAATTTTGCTGAGGTTATCCCACCATGCCACATTTCCCTGAGTGGCATATTAAAAGCATAGGACTGGGGATGTACCTCAGAGGTAGAGCACTTACTAGTATGAGGAGAGGTGTCATCCCATGGCATCTAGTTTCTCCTTCTAGGAACATTTTTTTTTTAATATTTAATGACACTGCTGTTAGCTTTTCTTTCTAGAGCATTTGAGTTTTATTTCTTACAGGTCGTACACATTTCTCATGGTGTAAGACTTTTTATGCCATATTATCTTTTTGTCATTGGGAGCAAATGTGTTGAAGTATATAGGTTTATATGGGGTTAGTTCAGGCTAATTAACTTATTAATTAGACTCTGGTTTTCTAGATATAAAGTTAAATAATAACTTTTATTCTTCTTTTCCAATATGTTTACTTCTTGTGGAACTTTTTTGAATGCCATCCTCTAATCACTTTTCAAAATGATGATGGTAGGTGATTGGTTCCTATGGTGCTTCTTGTGCTTCATTAAGTGTAGACTGTTAGTGTAAAACACACGCTCTAGTGTAAGAAATGCTTTAAAGGACATTTTCTAAAGTTATATAGTAATTTTGTCACAGAGTGCCTTGTTCATATTTAATTGAAAGTTGCTTGCTATTCAGTAAAAGGATATGGCTTCAAGATATGAATAAATTGCCTGAATTTAATGGACCTATTTCTTTTATTCCAAAGAACACTGTTCTAGTTGGTTCTGCAGTGAGAATGCTAAGGGCCATGTTCTAATCATGAGTTTCGAAAGTAGTTGAGCTGTCCAATGAAAGTCTGGAAGGGCCTATAGCCTGGGACTGGGACAAGTCTGAGTAATGCTCAATTGTAGTGAAATTGTAACTAACCTTGACTCAGTTCAGGCCATGATTGCATTAAGGTGGTTGATTTTTTTTTTTTTTAATTTTCCTGGAAGAAGAGTAAATTTCTCTTATAGAAGACAATACATTTTAAAGCATGCATTCTTCATAGGGGCAACATTACTCCCCAGGAGGTAATGATTGGTTCTTATGGGATTATCAAATATTAAATATTACAGTGATTGGTGATTCTTCAAATGCTTGCCCTGTATAAACAGATATATGATACATCTCATAGGTTGGGGGAAAAGTCTAACAAAGCTCCTTAGCAGGATGATGATGAAGTGGGAAGAGAGTAAGGTTAAGAAACAGTGACTTAGCCTCTTCCATTTTTTATAGCTATCTCTTGTATAAATCAGAAGTTTTAGATAGGCAAAGAGACAGGGCCATATGACCAAAAGGTGAAAGAAAAGACAGATAATTTATATTTTCCTCAAAATTGGAGTTAGAATATGCAGGCTTAAAGATAACACAATTAACAGGTAAAATAAAAATACATGAAAAATTGGAAAATCTCTCCAGAAAATTGGAATATGTGAAAAGAGAAACAAATCAATAATTTCTGAACTGTAAAGTATAATATCTGAGATTAACTACTTGGGTAGGTTTAACAGTTGATTAGATGCAGAAGACAGGATCAGTCAGCTGGAAGATAGGTTAATAGAAAATAACCAAAGTGAACCAGAGAGAAGAAATGATGAAAATATATTCCACTAGCAAACTTTTTAAGAAATAGCACCATTTTCCATATCCTTGCCAATAATAAATATTTTAGTGATGTTTTTGATTTGCCAATTTACTGTGTAAAGTGATACTTCATTGTTAATATCATTTGGTTTTACATGCTGCTAACATTTTGTGATCTTTTCATTTTATTTTGCTATTTAGATGATATTTTCTGAGAATTTTATATTCATGCATTTGCCATCATATCTCTTGAGATCATTATATTTTTTAACAAGTTGTAAAATTTTTGTCTATGAGACAATAACACACATTTCACCCAAATTATCAGTAACATTACCAATATATTTTATAGGTCTGTTTATAAAACATTTGTGATTAATATACTGTTATATTTAATAGCAAAATGACTGGATCTCTTTGATACAGATTATACTGAGAACTATACTCAAAAGGCTATTTAATAAAAGATTAGTTTTCATAACATATTCCTAACTATATTCATAAGAATATAGTCATGCTGAGCATGTTGGTGAATGCCTGTAATCCCAGCACTCGAGAGGCTGAGGCAGGAGGATCACAAGTTCAAAGCCAGCCTCAGCAACTTAGTGAGGCCCTTAGCAATTTAGCAACACTCTGTCTCAAAATAAAAAATAAAAAGAGCTGAGGAGTCGCTCAGTGGTTAAGCACTCCTGGGTTCAGTCCCTGCTAAACTGCCCCCCGCCCCGCCACCAAAAAAAAGAACATAGTCATTATGTTCTATACTTCAGACTGTTGTACATACATACTTGTGTATATGCCTGTTATATTTACCCTTAATAATTTTTTTTTTGACAAAAACTATAGGAGATTCACAGTTAGTGTCTACATGACTTCCTTCTTGGTCTTTGATTAATTAGGTCGACTTACATTATGCTTAGAAATTAATTAAGAAAACCATTGTCTGGTTTGCAAATTAAACAATTATTTAGGTATAATGAAGTAGCTAATGACTTTCATAGTTTGAAGTAGTATGAAAGCATGTCTGTGAGAGTGAGAGTGTTGTATCCTTGCAGATATAAAGTTGTTTGATTATGGACATACGTATGTATGAAAATATCTATTGACTTCTCCCTATTATGGTAAAATGATCTTGCTAGATATCTGGCCCCTACTTATTATTAAAGGCAATTATATCATGAGGGATATAATAACATAAGGAAAGTTTATTTTAGCTTTGAGGGTTGACTATCTTAATGTGTTCTAGCTGCTATAACAAAATACATAAGCTGGCATGTCAGCTTTATGTTTCTGTGACCAAAATAACTTACAAGAACAACTTAGCAGAGGGATAACTTATTCTGGACCATTTCAGTGATGAAGTACTTGGTTGATTGAGTCCATTGCTGCGGGACCAAGGTGAGGTAGAACATCATTGTGGGTATGGGGGAGAAGTGCTGTTCCATTCATGGCTGGCCAGGAAGCAGAGAGAGAAGGGAAGGAACCACAAGCAAGAGGAACCCTTCAAGGTCATTCTCCTAATGACCTACCTCCTCCAGCCATGACATACGTGCCTATAGTTGTCACTCAGTCTATTCAAATTAGAATGAACTATTAGGTTACAGCTCTCACTGTCCAATCATTTCACCTCTGAACATTCCTGCACTAACACAGGGGCTTTGGGTAATAGCTGGGTAGCTTATGAACACCAGAAACTGTATCCTCAGGTGGTTGTAGATGGGAGCAAGACCACTCTTTGTGGCCTCACTTATAAGGGCACTAATTTCTTATGTAAGGGTACTACCTTATGATCAAATCTCCTTCCACTTCCAAATACACATCTGGGGTTAGGATTTTAACCTTAGGACACAAACATTCAGACCACAGTTCTAACCATCCCAGTTCTACCACTTACCCCCCAATTTAATCTTGGACATTGTAAATAACCTTCCAGGGTCTTAGTTTCATCAGTAATGAATTTTGACTGATGATCACATGGCCCTCTCAGAACTAGATGTGGTAATGCACATCAAGAGTACAAGCTGCCCTCAGCACTCAGGAAAGCATGCTTGTTCATATCTAGGTGGAGGTCTAGAATGTTGAATTAAATAGCCATCAAATGTAAAGACCCAGGGGTCTGACTCCAAAATTAAGGAATATTAAAATATTCTTCCTTATTTTATAAAAGTAGCACTGCCTTTTAAAAATAAAGAGTGACTTTAGGGAAGTTTTAAGTGCCTAAACACCTCTTGTTGTCATTATCTGTAATCTGTAGCATGACAGTTGAAATGTATTTATATAAAATTATCATAGTAGCACAGTCCAAAGGCTTGTATTTTAGTGGACTTGCATGGTGAATGTATTTCCTCAAGTTTTGTCTTTAAGCAAAAATTTCTACAGGACTTAAAATTTTTAGTATTTGAATATTCTATTCTATCTCCTGGAACACTGGATTTATCAATTGCAATGCTGAGAACTGTGTACTTAGGGCCAAAAAAGGTTTGATTTTTCCCTGTAGTAGAATCCTGTAATGTTTGAGGCTGCTATTTTTTTTTTTAATTTTAAGAATTAAAGTTAGAGCACTTTAAATGGCAGAAATTACAAAAGGACTTTAAAGTAACAAATGTGTGCTTTGTAGTTACTGATCTTTTCTGGTAAGTCAATGTTAGTTCTGAAGGAAACTCTTATATGGTTAATGTGTCTTACATAGAGATCAAGAATTTTAAAGTATAGGTAACTCCACTTTTCATTCTATTTTTTATGATTCCTATTTTTTTTTAAATTCTGGGATTATTTTCTGATTTTGCTAGTTTTAAAAATTTGTCCACAATTTGTATTTTCTTCCGAATGCCTTTGGTATGGCTAATTTCTTTCCACAGTGCTACATGGAATATTTTGTATGTGTTTCTACAACAATCTGTGTATTTTCCTGCCAGTGCAGAAGATTGGTCCTGAAATAGTCTATGCGATAAACAAATGAGTTTGTATAGTTCCTTCAGTCACAAACCCCTACCTTTTGGATATCGTTCTCAATGCTTTTAAAATAAAATTCAAGGCCACCTTTCTGTGATGTCCTTTTGCTCTTTAAAAGGTTTCTATCATAATACTGAAGTTAAAACTTTGGTTAAATTGATAATTTGGTATATTTAAGTTCTATATTATAGTAATTGGAGACACAAAAATATTTTGTCCAAATAAAACTTTCTTTGCAGGACATAATATTATTTATAAAGCATCTACCAGAGTGGCATCACTGTCCCTCTCTTTCTTCCCTCCTCCTCTGCTCTTTCTAATATGTATATCCTGTGTTACTTCTAATGTTTCTCTTCTCTCAGGTTATGAAAACTCATATCTTTATAATCATACCCCGTATTAATAGTTTTCTATTGTTGTGTAACAAATTACCATAAACTTAATGTTTTAAAATAATACCCATTTGTTATCTCACAGTTCTGTGGCTAAGAAGTCTGAATAGCACCCGGTAGAACCCTCCTTCAGCTCCTTCTGGTTGCTGACTGAATTCTGTTTCTTGCAGGGGTAGAACTCATGGCAGCTTCCATTGTCTTTGAGACCAGCAGGAGAATCAGTTTTCTGATGCTTCACTTGTTTTTAAAGAACTTACTTGAATAGGTCCAACCCATCCAGGATAAATTCTTTTTTTTTTTTTTCCTTTTTTGGTACCAGGGATTGAACCCGGGGGGCTCTTACTTACTAAGCTACATCCCTAGCCCTTTTTGTATTTTATTCAGATACAGAATCTTGCTGTGTTGCTTAGGACCTTGCTAAGTTGCTGAGGATGGCTTTGAACTTGCTATCCTCCTGCCTCGGACTCCTAGGCCACTGATACTATGTGCATACAGTAAACTTCCTTTTGATGAAGTCAAAATTGATTGATTGGTAACCTCATCATAGATTTATTTTCACAGATTCTGGGGATGATACCCATGGGGCTTTTTATAGAATTCTGTCTTCCACTTTTGGGCTTTCAATATAAAATAAATGAGTATCTCTTAATTACATTTCTGGGCATGATGTTGTGACCTCCATTTTACAAACAAGTAAAACTTGGACTTGTGGAACTAAGTAAGGGGTTTAAGGTCTCACTGACTGCCCTCACCTCCCCCTCACTAAAGAAAAAGAACCCCCCCCCAAAAAAAACAAACAATGAAACCATGGAGGCAAAATCTCTAATTGAGCAATAAACTTAATTTTAGCCACCTCCCCCCATGAATAATCACAGGTTTCAAATGAGACCTTTTAAAGTAGTTCCTATTGAAATTGGTTGTTTAAAACCCATGGAAACATTTCCCCAGGGAAGGTATACTATAAACGGTGGGTGAATTCCCAGTGTGTTCCACAAAATCCCACTAACACATACTCCCAGGAAGTTATCTTAGAGGAATCTTGAACCTTTTGGGTCCTAATCCCTGAGACCCACAGAGGTCATGAAAGCTGTGTGGCTGCCTCACATGGGTCAACTCCTTGGAGATAACAATCACTGATACTTAGGCCATTGGGGGAGGGACAGGAGCAGGTGCTGCTGCCCCCCCCCCCCAGCCCAGCTGTCTTTGTGTCTGCTGGTCCTTCATGGAGGCTCTAGCAGCTTCTTCTCCTATTTTGATAGGAAAAAGTTGCAGCACTGGGACCATATTTAGTCTATTAATTAGGCAATTATAGTATACCCTGTACAGAAAATCTTATTAGCTGAGTTATCTTTTATAGAGGATCAATTAATTACCTAGTGATAGAAAGTGTTTGCATGGTGCCTCTTACACTTGCACAGTACATTCTATGTTAAATTATTGCACCAGCCATTTTATCCTTCAGTTTATTCTCTTTATGTTTTTTTTTCAATATGTATGAAGAGATGGCTTATGTCATACCAGCATCCTCATGTTAGGTAGAATTGTCTCAAAATCGAAACAGCCTCTCTTTTTCTCTGCTTCCCATCTTGAGTTCCCTCACGTTCTCCCTGTCTTTAAAATGTGTCTCAGAAAAGAGGGAGAAACAGGAGCAACTCCATGGGAGTCCGCACTGGAGGAGGAGCAGCTCTCAAACTGAAATGATTGAAGAGAATGCTCATGGTGTCCCTGACTGGAATTCAGGAGGGAGTGTGTTTGCTGAAGGTCAGAGGGAAGGTGACTTAAACGGGAAACAGTGAGAGAAGGAGATATCTGGTTTTATTTATCTTTACCTATTTTTTGTTGATTTGACCTCAATTTTATACCTCAGTGTCCTACTTTGTGACTTCGACAAAGTGATTAAACTTCTTTATGAATCTTAGGAATAAGGAATTGATGTTTGCGTAAATTTAGACTTTTTTTTTTTTTTAAATTCCAAATTTTACTTTCTTCTCATTCACTGCTTCAGGTAAAATAAATAAATAAATGAATTCTATTCCCTTTTGATCTTCATTTCAGGTTATTCAAAATGTATGGCTGACAGCCTTCAAAGGAGCGATGCAGGCACTGGATGTTTTATTCAGGATATTGCCGCTCTGCCCTTTTGTATAGCTATTCAAATTGCTATGGTGGGACCTGAAAGGTTGTCATGGATTTTGCCAGCAGTAAATGACAAGTCCTAATATATATGGAGAATGTTCTAGAAGTACTGTAAATGTCTATTGCAACCTCTGTCTTATGGAAGTTTGTTTTCCATGTAATGCTAAAAGTTCAGTCTAAATTCTGTGGGCAGACAAATCCAGGTCTTACCTCACATGTAATGTGCGAAGTTAAAATAATTTAAAATGCAATTATGAGTTGAGAATGCATTAAAAAGCACATAGTAACTTTTAAAACAGATTGTTTTTAATAATTCTGTACCTTTGGGACAAACGACATTCTCTTTTTATGCCCACCCCCTTTAGGAGGTCCACTTCTGTTTTCATTGGCTGCAGTGAAATCTTTCAAAGATCATTACCTTAGTGCCCCCTAATGAAATGTAAATAAAATGAACGATTACAGCTTGATTATGGTCCAGTATTTATGAGGCTCCTGGTAACTTGCTGCATAAATTTAACTATGTGAGTAAATTCTCTTAGGGACAGTCAGTGTGAGAGTATTTTATTTTTCTTACCCATTTTTTATGATGTACTAATTCTTTTCACCTCTGGATTCTTTATTGTTGTTTCTGCCCTAGAAGAAGTAGGACCCTGGAAAATGCATATATTTTTTTTCTGGATGACTTTTATGGTCCCTGTAGGGTTCAGACCAGACCTGAGTTGCTGCCTGATTCTGACCTGTCAGAGGAACACTGAAATAAAGGAACATAGCTTTTATTTTTGCTTCCTGTACCCTATCCATCTCCCCACAAAGAAATGTCAGCACTTCTCTTGCCTGCCCTTACAAAAAAAGCATGTCAGATTTCAAGTCTGTTTTGATGAAAGTCAAAATGTAATGGGTTAACAGCATCCACTGATTACCTGGAAGGCTCAAGCATTTTGAGTGTTCTATTTTGTCATCTAGACACAGGAAGTTAGCCTCCCATTCAATTTGCTATTGAACACTACTTTTCCCTACTGCCTCTTCTTTCTAGAACTGCTGTCATGGCTGTTTTAGTCAGCTTTGCATCACTGTGACCAAAGGACCTGACAAGAACAACGTAGAGGAGGAAAACTTTATTTTTGTTCATGGTTTCAGAGGTTCAGTTACGTCAGTCAGCCCCATAGTTGTGGGCTGAAGGGAGGCAGAACATCATGGTGAAAGGGCAGAGTGAAGGGAAGCAGCTCAGGACATGACAACCAATAAGCAGAGAGACTGCTCTGCTTACCATGGCCAGAATATAAACCCCCAAGTCACACCCCCAGTGACCTACCTCCTTCAGCCACACCCTACCTCCCAGTAGTAAACACTTAGTTAATCCATAGCAGTGGATTAATCCACTGAATAGGCTCTAAAACTCTCATAATCTAATCACTTCACCTATGAACATTATTGAATTGTGACCCAGATGAACTTTTAATATTGAGTCTTAGGAATTCCCCTCTTCTAGACCCAGTAGCTTGTGATGTGAGGAGACTGCATGGGAGTAAAACTGACAAAGATACATTGATACTTATTCAATACTCATTCACTATTTCTCGTGGCTTGGAGACTTCTTTTTTTTTAAAAAATTTCCCTAGCAAAATGTAAAGCAAAATGAAGTATCTACATTACAACATTCTTATATAAAGAAGGCCATCCTCTTATGTATGACAAATGTCACAGGTTCCATTTCATTACGGGTACCATGTTAGTGGAGAAGGTGGTGGGTAATGAAGGAGCCTTGGACTTCAAACATGCTCAAGGTCTGAGATCCCAAGTTGACTGAGCAGATGGGGAAGAAAAGGAAAAGATGAAAACCCATGCCATATTCCCAGTTAGATTCCCTGTTACAGAACCAAAGACTGAGTTCTGTTGGAACAATGTAAGATAGATGTACAATGTGATTCCAAGTTTTACATTACCTGGGAAGGGATGTAGCATTACTGCCATTCACATATAAACTTTGTATAATGTCACCAGAGATGGTTTTTGAGTAGTTCTCTGCTGTTTGGTTATAGAGGTATCTGAATGTGTGGTTTTGTACTTCTTCATTCTCACCTCCTGATACTCAAAGCCTTGTGTTGTCCCCCATGCTCCTCAGCCCAGGCAGGGGGAACAAAGCATTTCAGTTCCCCTCTCTCAAGGAAGCCCACAGCTTTCCTCTGGGGTACTTCCCAAGCTGCATAACTCTTATTGGTGCCACAAAGGATGCCAGTGGGCTTTGGAATGCCAGCAGTGGACAGACAAAGGAAGCATGGCAAGCTGCACTTCTCAAGGCCGCCCAGACTAATTCTGATTTCTGATCTCTTGTCAGGAATGGTAACTAGGCCTTCCTTTACTAAACCCCCAGTTGAATTTCATTCAGCCTTTACCCTTTGTGACCATGCTTGTAGCAGTCTCTAACAATGAACTGTTTAATTCATTGAGTGCCTCCTACATGTGAGTTCGATATCATGCACTTAGGATAAAATGGTGATCAATATAGGCATGAAATAAACTCCCCTTATGGAAGTTTTATTATCATATATTACTTTAAACTTATCCTAATTGTGATACATGCTACAGATAAAAGATGTGAAATATTGTAGTATAGGGCAATGCAGTATTCTGATTTATATCAGGGCAAGCAATATTTGAGCAAGCCATATTTAAGTTGAGGTAAATACTTCATTGTGATGAGGTAGCAGACAGGTATTTTTTTTCTGAGATAAAATCCAAGGAGTTTGATTTCATCACAGTCTTTCAGTTAGTTAAAATCATGGATCCCTGATGTATATATTTAAATCTAACAGTCCTGACCAGTCAATATGCTTTAGATGGTTTTTAGGTGTTACCAAAAAAATGAACAAATAGCTTGTCACAATGTCTAAAGTGTTTATAAATCATAATCCACATTAAAGGGAAGAATATTGAGACTAAGCAATAAATCTCATGGTAAAATGATTGAAGTTGGAAATGTTGGAACTGGAAAGAGATGCACCACTAGAGAAGGAAGATGACTATTTAGGAAATAGAAGAGTAAAATCTGAGTTCAGAACGGCAAGCACTGAGTCAGTTCTTTGTGACAGAGAGTGATAGATGGTGAATGAGGTGTGGAGTCACACCTCCACAACTACAGTTTAGTTTAGAAACCTAAGTGCTTTCACTTAACCCAAAGAATATAAGCATTCAGTGTCCTAAGTAGCACTTGGGTTCTTTTGGTTTTGTGTTTTTGGTTGGGGGAGAGCAGGTATTTTAACATTGTGTTATCAGGATTAAGTAAAGCTAATGGATTTGAATGGATCTATACTGAATTTCATATGATATAAATATAGACTATATCTTCCACCTTATTTTTACTACTTAAGGAAGGTTCATCAAATTGATACTTGGCAAGGCCCTGTCATAAAATAAAGAATAAAAAGGACTGGGAACGTGGCTCATTGCTTAAGTGCCACTGGGTTTAATCCCTGGTTATCCCCTGACACACTCAAAAAAATGTAGAATGTAGTTGGGAATGTAGTTCAGTGGTAGAGCACTTGTCTAGCATGTAGGAGGCCCTGGGTTCAAACCAGTCCTGTAAAAAGAAATCCTCTTTCAAGCAGGTGACCCTGGCCAAGTTAATTACTACACTTGTATCCCTTTTCTCATTTGTAAAATGGGAATAACAATGCCAATGGATTGAAGTATCTGAAATTGTGGCCTAAGTGCTCAATGGTAGGTATCATTTCAAGACTAATTCTAGAAATTAATAATGTTAAAAATGTTTTCAAAAGTTTTGCAAGTAACATTCTCCTACATGAATTTTGGCTGAAAGAAAAAAATTCAAAGCTACAACTAGAGATTACTTAGAAGATAACACTGATCATCTCAAATACTATAAAATTTACTTCCATATCTGCACAGGAGAAATTAATATTTTGAAATTTTTTAGTATATTTCTATGAAATGCATTTTCTGTTTTCTGATGGCCCATCTCCATGTCGACCTCAGTGATCACTTGACATTTGCAAAGTTCATTGTTGGAGATATTACAAGATGCTTACTCCAACATCTCCTAGTATTTCTGGAAAGAGGTTATTTTCACACTGAAAGATTATAATTTGATTTAGCTATTTCTTCTGGAAGAAATGGGAATAATGGAAGTATTTTCCATTCATCAAAAAATGGTCTTTGTATTTTGGACTTCATTCTCTTGTTGATTTTCTTTTTTAGGTGTATGTCATTTTCTCTCCACTGTTTAGTTAATGGAAATAGACAGGGTAAGGCATCGTTTTCCCTGTTGTTCTTATAAAATATCTGAAGTCCAAGCAGATACAGTGATCACAGAGTTAACATAAGGATAGTCTTTCTTCCCTTTCATCTCTTTTTTTGGTCAATGGAACTTGAGATATCATGATGATTGTCAATATAAATATTGTTGTTAAGGCAAATTAGTTTGGGCCAACTTGTTCATTAATTCTCTTTCCTTCTCTTCCTCCCTTTCTTTCTTCTGCAAGAATATAACCTATAGATTCTTTTAGATAAAATTCTATTTTTTAAACCAATACAATATTTTATGGGAAAACTGGGAAATACTAATCTTGTTTATTTCCCATATTTGGCACATAGCAGGTGCTGAATAAATATTTGCCAAAGAAATCATGGTTACCCAACGTGCAATATAAAGAAATGATATTTGTTTTTTTTCATTGATCTGCTTGTCTCATGGCAAAGATGGCACCCAGTAATATAAGTCTGGCACTTTATTACTGTGACTTCAAATGAAAAAGAATTTATATATGGACAGGTCATTTATTATGGGTTGTCAGGTCACCATAGCATTTTATGATAAAACAATTGTGCTTGATTTGTAAATATATCAAGAGATGACAGGGAATGAAATTTTGGAAAGATAATTTTTAAAAGAAAAAGAGTTCTTTGGTGACCATGTAAACATTTGTGTCCCTGCAATTCACATTGCCTTCTCCAGATTTCAAAATCCAGTGTCCACAAATGTTACAGATAGCATTTCCCTAAGAGTTTAACTGTGGCATAGCCTTTTTTCTCATCACTAATCCACTTCATAGATGTCTCTTTAGTGAAGCATTCAGAATGTGAGTTGACTCTGAAGGGTACAGTCGTGCATGCATAGAGAACAAGGGTGGAACAAACACCCCTCTGCCTTTAGCGGTCAACTGGAGACCTGGAGGTGGAGAAGTTTTGTATTTATTATTGATAAAATTATCACAGGATGTCAGGTATGAAAAGTGTCTTATTTATGTAATTCACAGCTTGAAAATTTAAAAATTTAGAAATTAGATATCATTGTAATAGCCTGTTACCAAGACCCTTTCTCTAATGAGGAATGCTCTGCATATATGGGGTAGACCTCTTGAAGGAAGATAGTGTGGCTTATAACAGATCAGCCCACATGTAATGAAGCATGACAAAAATGGAAAACACACTCCATACCCCTGCTAATTTCTCAGAACAGGAGCTAAACATGGTGTTGTCAAGTATGGAATTTAGGAGAGCCCTTTTATCAGCTATAATTGCTAGAGGGTTCTTTGTAATTTGTGAAGCCTTTTCAGAAGTCCAATGTCATTTGCTTTAATATTTTTGTCTGTGGCAAATGATGTCATTCAGAGTTCTTCAACAGGTGCCTCTCGCTTACCTTCTGGTTTATGTATCTGATATATATCTGACTTTATGTAATGTATTAAAATAATTTTTGTGCATTAACAAGAAAAATGCTATAGTTTATCAAACAACTCATTGTCCATTCTGTGATCTGGAAAAGTATAGCAGGCTGTAGTGGAAAGAATGTAGTAGTTGGAGTCAGAAAACCTGATTTGAAATCCTAGCTCAATCACGTACTAATTGTATGATGTCGGGCAATTGATTGATTATTTTCATCACAACTCATGAAGTCAATCTTTTTCCTTTAGCATTCTGTGCTTTCAGTGTATGTAAGTTCTGTATTTTTCCACAAATTTTTCTTTTTATTCTAATTTTCTTGGTACTGATTTCACTCGGTTTTTTCTACTTTGCTTTATTTATCTAACAAGTAGTTATTTGAGTGCTGTGTGTGCACACATATATTCTTATGTATTGCCTCACGTGATTGATAGAATGAGACTGAGTTTAAATAACTTTTTAAAGAGTGCGTGTATTTAAGGAGAGTTTGAAAGCTGTAAAAACATCTAAAATGGTCTCTTTTATGAGAGATGCAGTTTGAGACTATAAGGAACTCTCAAATTCACAGGCTTGGAGGATTTTTACAGACTGAACACATGCATGTAACCAGTACTTAGGTCAAGAAGACAAGATGAAATTTGTATGCCAGAGCCCTCTTAGTGCTTCCTGTCACTCCTTTCCCCACTGTACTCCACTCTTCACTACCTCAACCACAGTCCTGATGTGTAATAGCACAGTTTGGGTAGAGCCACAGCATAGGTACACTTTCTTTTCCCCTTAAAAAAAAAAAATTGTGGTAAGCTCCACAGTTTAGCTATTGTGAATTGTGTTGCTATAAACATTGATGTGGCTATGTCCCTGTAGTATGCTGTTTTTCTCACGGTTCAGGGGATTGATTGATTACAGCAAAAGCTGTGCCCTCTGAACCTGGCTGCAGCCAAATTAAAAAAAAATATGGTAAAATATACATAGCATAAAGTTTCTATTTTACCAATTTTAAGTGTATAATTTACAACCATCCCTATCCATCTCTAGAACTTTCTCATCTTCCCTAACTAAAATTCTGTATTATTACACACTGAGTTACCTTTCCTTCCCCCAGCCTCATTTGCTTTCTATGTCTATGAATTTAACAGCTCTAGACAACTCCTATAAGTGAAGTCATACAATACTTTTTCATTTTGTTACAGGCTTATTTCACTTAGCATAATGCCTTTGGGGGTCATCCATGTTGGTGGTATGTATTAGAATTTCCTTCATTTTTAAGGTTGAAAAATTTTCCATGATATAGCTAACACCACATTTTATTCATCTGTTCATCCATGGATGGACACCTGTCTTGCTTCCACTCTTGGTCATTGTGAGGAAGGCTGCTGTGAACGTGGTGTGACCCAAAATACCTGTTTTGAGTCCCTGTTTTCATCTGGGGGAGAGGGAATAATCCCTGAAGTGGGATGGCTAGATCCTAAGGTCATTCTTAAGTTTTTTAAAAATTGCCATGCCCTTTTCCAAAGTGACTGCAGTGTTTTACTTTCCCAAGGGTAGTTACACTTTCTTCTGTTCAGTGTGATTGTAAAATTCATCTTACAATGAATGTGGCTATGGTTCATTCATTCTCATTGGTATGCAGTATGCCATTTTGTGGCTGTGCCACAGTGCACTTAGCCATTTTATGTCAATAGGCATTTGGGTAATTTCCAGTTTGGAGTTATTTGAAATAATGCTGCTTCTGTTTAAATTTTGTAAAATTAGGTCTTAAGATTCTTTGGATTTGTTGAGCCATTTTATTTTCTTCTGGGAATAAAAAAGGTGTTAAGGTGTTAAGTTGAACATTTATACAACTCACAAAGCCTTCTGATAATCTTGGTGTTACAAGTGACAGAATAGCCAAACCACACTGGCCTATGAGAAGGGATTTGTTGGACACCGAATTGGAAACTGTGAGTGTGGAATGCCTTGATACATGACTAGAACAATTTAATTAACAGCTAATTTCTGCTCTTGTCTGTGTTGGCTCTGCCCTTTCAGGTAGAATATAGGTACTATTCTGGTGGTCACAAGACAACTGAAGATATGTAACCTGCCAACTTCAAATACAGCAAGAAAATAATCTCTTCTCTTAATAACTTGTTTGTAACCTGACTTCAGTCATATACATGTCCTCCAAGCAATCTCAGGATCAGAGAATGGACCGTGCTGCCTGGATTAGACTCAAGTTGAGGAATGGAGTTAAGTTTGACCCAAAATCAATGTAACTAGAGGAGATAAGTGCTATCATCAAAGCCAAACTGGAGTACAGTTGCTATAGAATTGGAAAGAAGGTGCCAAGCCTTTGAGTTCAGGGAGTACCTTGCAGGAACTTGGCACAACCTGATCCGTGGCTGCTAATGCTCTTGGTCTTCAGCTGCTTGGGAAAAGAGATTTTAATTGCAAGCCTGGTGGGTATCATAAAGTTTCACTCCAGAGTAAAATCTGAATCCAAAAAGTAGTTTAATACCAGCTGGGGGCTTGAGGTAGAAAGGCAGCACAAGTGTTCACACCAGGGAAGTATCCTGATCTATGGAATGTGGCACTGCGTCCTGGAGCCTGTATCACATGAAGAAGAGGATGCACATTTGTGATCCCCCTTCGTTTTCAAGTGCTACTCTGTACATTGCCTTTTATTTTATTTGCTTGTTTTTAATTTTCTTTCTGTTTATAAAGATTTCAATTCACGTGATTAATCATGAGGGAGATATTGTTGTAAGGAAGAAAATTACTAAATCTTAAAGAGATGGAAAATGGTTCACCTGTCTCCGCTTTTTAAAATACTACTGAGTCTAGCTGAATATGGTAGATAATGAGTGCAAGGAAATTAGATGATGTTTCAATAAAAGTGAATACACTGAAATTCAGAGATACAGCAAGGAATTACTAGTATCTCTGGCAGCTAATCTCTTTTCTTTATAACATTAATTTTTATTCTTATCAAAGTATATGTAGAATTTAAAAAATTAAATAATGCTGCCAGGCTTATGAAAAACTGTCATCCTGCCTCACGCCTCCCACCTTCCAGTCCTGCTTCCCTCAGAGCTCTTTAATAATGTTCTCCACATTTTGCAATAATGTATTTAGTTTGGTCTTTCTTATTTTCAATCTTGTCCTTTGTATGTTGACTTGATTTATGATACCTGAAGACTTAACTCTTGTACAACTTCATCCCATACCATATTATTTTTCCATTCCCCAGTTCCCCTAAATACCGATAACACTGTTAAAAGTATGATTTTGGGGTTAAATTTATTTTTAATGTTTATGGTATTCCAGTTAAATACATCTTAATTTCCAATTGCAACTACAACAAATTACTGACTCAATCTCTTAAAATAATACAGATTTATTATCATATAGTTCTGGGGATCAAAAGTCTGAAATGAATTCTATGGGGCTAGACTCAGAGTCCATTTTTCTTTTGGAAGTTCTCTGGGAGAATCTGTTTCTTCCCCTTTGTAGCTTCTAGAGGCTACCCTTAGTCCCTGGTCCTGGCCACATTACCCAACCTTGGCTTCCACTGGTGCTGTGTCTGACTGACTCCCTTGACTCCCTCCTCCCCTTTGTGAGAATTCTTGTGATTACATTGAATCCACAAGACAATATAGATGCTCATCTCATCAACAAAGTTCCACTTGCTTTGTAAGATAATATATTTTTAGGGCCTGGGGATTGCAACATCTTTAGAGGAGCCATTATTTGCTGTCCATAACGTGGGTTATTTGTGTGTACATTTTTCCACCAATCATAATGACTTACTTTATAACTTTGCATTTTTCCTGGAGTTAATAATTGGGGTATTTTTCCCTTTGCTAGATTTTATGTAGCCGTCTTGGATCCTTTCCATATTCTGCAGAAGAGCGAGGATGCCCTATTTTTACTTTCCACACTATCAAATGCATCAGATAGCCTATTGCTGAGTCTTCTCTGAAGTGGCCTCCTGAGCTTTCTACTTTGTGGTCCCAGCTGGACGGGGGCTCTGTGGCCTGCTGCATGGCAGCAGCCTTTTGGGGACTCCCTTTCACCATGGTTTCCATCATTCTGCTGACTCCCTTCACCTCTCTCCATGTACTGCCCTTTCCTTGATCTCATGCATTTCTTGAATGGTTTAATTCTTGACTCAGTTGGAACACACACTCTTCAGTTTCTTGAGAAGAGGTGTGCTGGTGGTAAATGTGACACCTTAGATATCTTAAAATATCTTTAACAAGCTGTGTAAATGCCAGTGATAAACCCTCTGACTAGCAGAAAAAGGCCTCTGTTGTTTGGAGAGAAAAGAAGAGGAGCAGGAAAGGGGAGGGGAGAGGCTAATGAGAATATGAATGAGTGAGAGAGACAATGAATGAGAGAGAGATGTGTGAAAGAGTGGAAGATGCTTCTGTCCTGATCTTTCCTCATCAGGGCCCCCCAGCACAGAATCATGTCCATCATTTTTCCCCCCCTCTAATGTACTGGCTACAGGAAGAAGTTTACTACATGTCCTTCAGTGGATGATCACATGCAGGCAGCCTCATGTTACCTGCCTTGTAAAATGATGGAGAGTCCTTAGAAACCATTAACCAGCTTCAAATAAAGTCCTGGTTGAAAAGCTAATTCTATTTATTAAAAGAACCCCCCCCCCAATCAAACCAGTTTCTTACATATCAGCATCTAGAACATGAATCTGATTCCCCCTTTGATTGTACCCTCCTCCTGCTTTACCCGATGATTCAGTTCTTATGAACCAAACTTAAGTGCGGTTCACCTTTGCATCCCCATAACGCCTTGCATTATAAAAATGTTGAATAAATATTTGTTGAGTGACTGTCTATCACACACGGGTTTCTTGATGTCCATCAAATGAGCCAGGCTTGTTCCAGCTTCAGAGTCTTTGCTATTGCTGTCCCCTTCCCTCCCTGACACTTCATGGGCTGGCAGACTTCTCTGTTGAGAGCCACAGCTGAAGGGGCCCCAGCAAACTTTCAGACTGCCAGCTGATGATTGGCTCACAGTGCCCCAGCAACATCTAGCTGATTGGCTCCTCTGCGGTGATGCTCATTGGGCTGTTTCCTCACCCTTTCAGACTGCCAGCTGATGATTGGCTCACAGTGCCCCAGCAACATCTAGCTGATTGGCTCCTCTGCGGTGATGCTCATTGGGCTGTTTCCCTGCCCTTTCAGACCATGGAGCTGCTCATTGGGGGACTTTTTTGGCTCTGCCCACGGGACCCAGCCAATCAGCCTCAAGAGCAGGAGGATTGTGGGAGGTGGAGAGGCTTGGGGTGGTGGGAGAGGCTTGTGGGAAGCTGGTGGTGGCAGTTGGGCTCTGAGGGTTTTTCCTGAGGAGCTGTTTTGTTTGGCGTGTGTGGTTCTAAAAATAAAGTTCGTTTCTTTTGACAAGTGGCTCCTGGTTGTGCCCAGCCAGACTGCGGCACTTCTCCCTGCCAATGAAGTTTGCATACCAGTGTCCTCAGATCTGTGATCCAAAGACATCTTCTATTCCCTGACTCTCTGTTGCCCTGTGACCCCGCATTATCAGAAATGAACTTATCCTATTTATTTTCTTGAATTAATGGACTCTATCAACATGCCGCTCAGTCTCATCCACTGCTGTATCTCTTGCACCCAAAGCATGTATTGCTGAATAGAATTTTTTGAACGAATAATATCAGCTATTGAAAATGATAGTGTTCATACTTCTATTCAACTCATACTATGTGATAAACCTATATGTGATAAAAGTACAGTACACATTCACCTTCTTTGAAAGTTTTCTTCAACTGTGCTTGTCTTTGAAGAATAATAGATAATTGAAGACAGGAAGTGACGGTCACTTTCACTCTTGGTTCTATATTTTGCATATTTCTTGTAGAATCTTTTTTTTTTTTTTTTTTTTGATACCAGGGATTGAACTCAGGGGCAGTTGGCTACTAAGCCACATCCCAGCCCTATTTTGTATTTTATTTAGAGACCAGGTCTCACTGAGTTGTTTAGCCCATCACTTTGGCTGAAGCTGGCTTTGAACTCATGATCCTCCTGCCTCAGCCTCCTGAGCAACTGTGATTATAGGCTTGTGCCACCACACCCAGCTCCTTGTAGAATCTTGAGTCTAGGGAAGGGCAAGTAGGTGTGGGTCTGTGACTATCCTGTGGAAGGAACTTTTGGAGGCTTGATGAGGTTCCTCTTCAATTTTTTGCTAGAAAAAAATTCAAACATACTAAAGTAGAAACAATGGTATAATCAACCCATCACCCAGATTTAATAAATAGTAACCCATAGCCAGTTTTGTTTTATATTTATTATCTTTTATTCCCCCTTCCCAGATTATTTTGAAGCAAACCCTACACATATTATTTCATCTATGAATATTTTTGTATATTGCTCTGAAAGATAAGAAATTAAAAGTGATCATGATCTAATATTATACTTAAAAATAATTGATGAGTTTCATCAGGTATCCATACTGTCTATTTGCATTTGTATATATACATATTTACATACACAAACATATATTTAGTGCAAAAGGCATTAGTGTGTATAATATCTGCATTATACTGATTCTTTTCAGTTTTAATCAGTTTCTAAGTGGTTTTTAGTTGCCTGTAGATCTTTTATTTACTTATATGCAGTGCTGAGGATTGAACCCAGGGCTTCACACATGCCAGGCAAGTGTTCTACCACTGAGCCACTACACCAGCCCTGATTATTTTCTAAATATTAGATTATGTGTGTGCATTCCATTTCTGTGATATCAGGACCCATAAAAAGTTCGGACTTTGCAACTGTTGTTGTCATTCTTAATCTTTAAATTTCCTTCCCATCCCCCTGAACCCATTAAAAATTTTTAGGAAACCAGTCGTTTGTTCTGATTTTCACTTCTAGCTTCTGTTGATCTCTGTGATATTTCTTAACATGTTCTTTGGCCCTGTGTCTGAGGCCGATACTTGATTATATCCAAGAGCAATGTAAATTTTTGGTAAGACTAATTCACCTACCTGTGTTTCCTCAAGGGAAACACAATGCCTGGTGCCTCTATTCTGGGTGTCTTCATACATTGATGAGCATGGCTCAGATAGACTGCTTTATTTGGGTTTGAAAATTGTGGTATCCTCCGTCTGTCATCCCTTCCTTATTACCAGTGAGAATGCCTCTCTAAAGAAAATCACTTCCTCATCTATGAGATGCAGTTCATAGGGAAAGCATGAAGATGCTTGATTCTCCTCCTTTTGAACTTTTCCATATCAATGGGATAATTCTCTAACATCCTCCAAAAGTGATCCTGCTATCTTCATTCCCTCCCATAATTATCTCATTTTTGTTTCATATTGTGAATGAGAGAAAAGTTGTTTGGGTTTTGGTCAAAAGAGTAACATGTTTGAGAAAAGATCACTCTGGAGTTTGTGTTCCATAAAGTGTAGAGGGGTGCCAGGGAGGAAGTGGAGGGATAAGTTAGGAGGGAATTAATCTAGCTAAAATACAACATATCTTGGATCAGGGTGGTTTAGGTGGTGAGATTCTGCATAGTTTTCATCAGAAGAAAGCTTATTTGTGGACAGGAGGGTGTGAGGAGAAGATAAGTTTGCTTTGGGATATGTTAAATTAGGGATATTACAAGGAAATCCATGTGAAAGTGTTTTGTGGTTAATACACTTAAAATCTGTGTATAGAAGTCTATTGAATTATATCCTAACGTGTTTCCTGAAGTGCAGTGCTCCCTTAAAAGAATGTGATGATTTAACTCTATTGCTTTGGTATTGATAACTGATTTTTTTTCTTTTATCATCACTTGCATAACAGTTATGCTTTCAAACCTTCCCTGACTTTCCTAAGTTGATCCCTCATTCTTTGTATTCCCTAATATCTTTGTGATTTCTTCTTGTCATGCTTCTTTACACTAAATTCGACTTATTTTATACATTTCTGTCTGTTTCCTTATGGAGCAGTGACTATCCAATGACTGCATTTCTAGTACAGATTGTTGCCTCTAAAAGGGGGGCTGGTTAGTTCTGTGCACTTGGCAACTAGTTACTAACAAATATCACAGAGAAAATTGGCAGAGAAGGGTTTACTTAGTAAAGGGTTCTAGGAATATCATATAAACCTCCACTAGCCCATGGTTACCTTGGTAAAGTTAGAAACAGGTGGCTCTCAAGGTCACGTGACACTGTGAAAATGAGAAAAATGGGAGTAAAAGCAGCACAGAGCCAAGTGGAGGGTTGGCAAAGTGGGGAGAAGGCTGGCTTTCAGCCTCTGTTTTTCCCCTCGCCAGCACCCTTGTGCAGCATACACGGAATAACCACACATGGCATTCCTGCCTATGAAGGTCTCTGAGATAAGAGTAAGCACTCTAGGGTCTTTTATCCTGGCTTGGCTTCTAGATCTGTGGAAAGATAGAGTTTGACTGCCACAGCCTTTGAAACAACTACTTAAACATTATCACTTCACTCAGGTGCTATGCTGTGTTTGTGTGTGTATGTGTGTGTGTTTGTACACACACGCATGCACGTGAAGCCTTTTAAATGCTTGAGAATTAGAATTCTTGATAAACTTGAGTTCTAATTTGTTCCAGTGTTTCTTCTCAACAAACCAATGGTTGCCAAATTTTTAAAGCATTTTAAAATGCATTAGAGGAAGTGAGTCAGATGTGTTCTTCATATACAACAATGGAAGTACACTTAGTTCCAACTCATGAATACTGTGAAAAATTGCGTTTTTTGAATAAATACAGGATGAAACTTTCAGGCTTTCAAAGTATAGGTTGTCTCTTTCCTTCCTAATCACATTAGATTGCTTCTGTAAAGTATGGAACACTGAGATGTTCTTTAAAGCCAGCTTTTCAAAAACAGAGACATGAGCTCCTGTCTCTTGCATTTCCGGTTGGTATTTTCTCATCTTGAATTTTGCCAGTTCACACAAGTCTGTGTCTCAAGACAAGGCTCACCTTCTCCCAGATTCAGTTAGTTTGTTCCTCTTGCTGATGATTGCCGTGTATAGAAGAAGAAAAAAAGAAAATCTAATGTTTTTCTTTTGGCACTGTTCCTCATCTCTTGTGGAATATGAGTGATTTTGTTAACTCCAAGGAAAGAGTAAGCTCAGTCTCCTAGAGGTGGCCAGATTCTGTTCCTGAGCATCACAGGGATGTAGAGAATAGCTGACGTTTGCTAAGATAAACTCTTTTAAGTATGACACTGTTGCTTTATTTTTCCCCCCAGTCTGCATGGTGAAAAGAACTCTTCATTTCGCTGAGGTGAAAAGTGGGTCTGTGAGTGGAGCGACTTTCTTAAAAAAAAAAAAATCAGAAACCAATTACTTGATATGCAGAACTGCAAGCTTCATTCTCTTAACGAAATCAGTGCAGTGTGCACCGCCGTTAACCTGAAGAAAGCCGCTGACAGCTCTTGATTACGCTAGAGGTGGAAGGACCCAAACTTGCAGGATCCCCCTCCCCCTCGAGAGGTTGTTAGTCCAGTCCTTTAGAGAGGTTCCTTTTGGCTCTCTGTCATCACCAGGACGCTGGCAGGGAATGTGTGTCATGGTTACAATAGAGTGTGGTAACATATAACAACCATGAAAGCCCAGCGGGAAAGGCTACAGATTCCGGGGCTGACCTTGGAGTAAGTATTGTCTGTCTTTAATATTTTAATGCTTTCTGCATGGCACTAGCTTTCCTGGCGACCAATAGCTATTTAGCATTTGTTTGTAGTGACAGCCTCAGAGCACTGCAGTGTGAGGTGGAGGAACATGTCTTAAATGCATGGCATTTGGTTTCAGCTAATGTGCAAAGCCAGACCCAGCATTTTGCATTGCAGTCAGAGGAAAGCACTGCTGCATATTTAAAGTTACTAAGTAAACCTCAGTTCTGGAAACATCTTAACAGCTCATTGTGAAAGAATGTCTCAGTAGGCCATGGTGTATCTGTCTTTTTCTCTTTCTCTCTTCCTGTTTGTTTATCCTCATGATGTCTGTTTCTAAAGAAAGGTCTCTGTCTGCATTGAATAATAGAAAACATTACAATGGATTAGAGTGCAAGGGAAGGGTTATTTGTGACAGTCATTAGATATGATCCATGTTTTATCAGTGCAACAGAATATTAATGAACTGGAATACATTTAGAATCCTCTCTGCAGAGTCTCCAGCCACTGCATACAGTGTTTACCTAGTTGAGCTCTGTGTTTGCTTAGCTGTTTTTTTTTAACCCATTAACTCATCTCACTGCCTTCTGATTTGATGTAGCTATGTGAAAATGTCCACATCTAATTTGTGGCGCAGAAGTTAGACATCTGGGATGCAGGAAGTGTCAGCAAATTTTTATTTTAAATCTGTTAGTTAAAGATGCAGAAGCTGTGGGTTAGTCTGTGCTGGTAGATTTAAAATAATAAATAGTAAATTATAAATCTCATAGAAAAATATAAATATCCCTTTTTCTCATTTACAACACAGATACGATACTATATTTTCGTGAAATCTGTACAGTCCCTATGATCTTATACTGGGCTACCTTCAGGAAGAGACTGCAGGAAGAGAGATGTGCCCAGTTCCAAGTATTAATTATTCCTCTTGAATTCTATAGATGCATCACATGAGAGGAATTAATAAGAATTAATAATTAAATTAACAAACTTATAAAAGCACAACATTCTGAAATGAATACTTTTTAAATCAATCCTTGCTCCAAAACTGTGCACTGATTTTACACTAATGAGGATCTCACTTATGAAAAGTTAGAGGGCTTTTAGAACCTTCTTGGTAGATGTGACATTCATCATAATATAGATACAGACATTATTTACCCTTCACCATTGGTTTTTCTCATCTTCAACCTCGCCCTAGCATTCAACCCTTGCTATCCGTGTGGAATATTTGGGTCATCTATGCTTCTTCCACTTCCTCTTCCTCTCCCTTACTCTCTGGAGACCCACCTGAGAGAGCCATAGTTCTGTATTAAGACCCAGGAGCATTAACCCCAGATTGGCTTTTACCTCCAGTTTTTGTGCCACTTCCTTGATTTCTTCAGACTGACTTAGTAGATATCAGTTCATCTTCATCCTTTACTTTTATTTTGAGTATCTCATCCACATTAAGAGGATCATGAGACATTATAGTTCTTCTTTTGTACAATACAAATTTAGTATAGCAGGCATTCCATTTTATAATGTGAAAGATTGAGGTTTGCTACAGGTTTCATGACTTTGCCAATGGTGACAGGACAAAGGAGTCAGCTAACACAAGGGTTGCTTGGATTTTGATTTGTTATCCGACCACTCCCCCTTGGTTTAGCCTCAGCCCTGGTAGATATAATTGTTAAATTAGAAGAGCATACACAGTAGAATAGAGGATCACTCTTATATGTACTATTAGCATGTGATTTACTTTGAACACTTTGTTTACCTTGAAATGTAAAATTACTCTTAAGTAAGCATAGCTAAAGTTGCATTCATTCATGAAGCTAGTCTTTGAGTAAATTTAGCTTCTTACCACTGCAGAGAATTGTTACAATGAGAAGTCTTATCACTGATTTTATTAAAGGCAGATTTAATATACATAATTTTAGTTGTTTAGGGACCTTATAAAAGGGCCCTAACTCACAGACCAAATGTCTAGAATAGTTTTTGGATGTTCCCTCTTGAGACATTATAGTTTTTCTTTCAAGAGAGTTGATTCCATAGGCACAGAAGCTATGGATCATTCATTACATGAGCATATTTAATACTCTGTAGATGCAATTCAGAATTTCCCATCTCTGTTATCAATGACATGGGGTAGTTACTGATTCCTATTTCAGAATGGAAATCCTAGACCTGAGATACCACATAAACAGGTATTTCAGAAATTAACGAGTCATTAATTTATGACATCTATGTGCCTCTGCCTGGCTTTCCAATTTCTGGAAAAAAGAATGTCATTGTGTCTTTCCTTTGTTCTTTTTACTTTTTCTGTGTTTAATGTAAGCATATTTTGCCTCATAGATACTTCTTAGCACATGCGTTTTCCGCTTGGAGACAGGGAGTGGCGTCAGTACCTATGAGTGTCTGTTTTAGGACTGGAAAGGATAGATAAGACTGTACAGTACTTAGATAAAAGGACAGACATATCATTGGACATCCTGAGAACTTTCCAATGAGCTGTTAAGTTTGAGTACTATTAAGTTTACCTCCTTCAACTAAGGAGGTCAATTCCTTAGTTTGCCAAGTACTGGCACTAAACCAGAGAATGACTTAAAAAGTTATCAAACTTTTTGAAATACCTTATTAAGTAAAGTAAAGTGTTTTGAGCAAAAATATTATGATACATTTTAAGACAAACACAGCCAACTCTCAATTATCCATATAAAGGGAGATAACGATAGCATTAAGAATTTGCAAATGATAGTAAACCCAGATTTTAGTTTGGTCACTGTTGCCAATGCTCTGTGGCAGTGAAGGACACAGTCAGGTTGAAATAGCCACTGTAGCTCTATTCTATGTCTGTTCTCTAAGATAAGAAAGCATAGCGTGATGTGGAGTCAGAATGTTCTATTAGAAGCACACTGCACTGTAACACAAGTATCCATTACTTACTTCACCCTCAAAGTTGGAAGCAGAATACCTAACTATTTCTTAGTTTTATTCTTCCAGGTAAAAATAGTTGGGAATTCACTAGTATCAAATTTATACTTTGATAAATCTGTTGACAAAATTCCAGTAAGTAAGGAACCTAATTTAAGTTAACAAAGAGGAGATATGGGGCCAAAAGAAAAAAAGTAATGAGCTCTATTCCAACCACCCTGAGATGAATATTTGAGAGTTGGTTGCTGAATATGCTTGGTGGTTGGGATGAATTAGTGCAGGAATTACAGTGGTTCATTGATAGTTGAATTTGTAAAAACATCTCTAGAAAGTAAAACAATTCATAGCTACATATAGGAATTTTAAGTATTTACTATAAGTATCAGCATAAGCAGAATCTTGTATCATCACTCCTGAGGATTAAAAAAAAAAATTATGTTGGGTCTTTATTATAAGGAAGACCCACTTTTCCCTGCAAGGTACTAAATATATCTATTTTATATGAAAATATTAGTTACTTTGCTTTTTAAAACTACAGTATATTTAAGCCAAATCTTTATTTTCATTGCCTGCTAACCTCTTTAGTTCTGCTATGGATTTACTGGAAGAGAGTATACCCAATATAAAACGGATCTGGATTTTCTTTGATGCAAAAATCACGTGTCCAACATATCTGCCAAGTTGCTTTGTGACAAAGAAAAGGCTCAAATAAAAATGGCAGCTGTAGTTTTTAAAATGTAAATTTCAGCAGGAAGCCTTTAACTTGTTCTGTATTTTAGAGCTGAAAAAGGGCAAGTGATTAGATGATGACCTTAGTCATATTGATAATCATGCCATAGTGATTCTGGCTTAAAGGGAACACAGTCCCTTCAATGTGCTGTGCTGTTTTTAATGCAATCATTTCTCCCACTTGGAATGACATTATTTTAACTTTCAGTCTCACTCCAAGGAGCCTGAGTCCAACCCCATCCAGCCCAGGCAGTCCTTGTAGTCCTCTCTTCGCTTTTCACTTTTGGAGGTAAGCATTCTGCAGGGCCTGCCAGGGCTGCTTAGTTTCTGTCCTTCTGGGCCCACCACCTTTATCTGCGCATTCTGAACACTGGGATACACACCTAATAGCTTTTCAATTGTTGCCCTCCACTTAACCTAGAGTGAGGATACTGGTTGAATTGTTCAGTCCGTGACTTAAAGGCTCATGGAAAAAATGGGCTTATTCCACGTAGAATATTTCACTTGGTGTTTTGTGGTTAGTTGTTACAGTTTTTCTTACTGCTTTCTTAGGAAATGGTTTGCACTAAATTTCATAAGTTTTGATCCATGTCTTATAATAATGCAATTTATTACAACATCTAGAAAATATTTCCTAATTGATGTTAGTGTATCATAGTTGTCACAGACTATTTTGTACCCTGCCCCTCACTCATAGACGGATTTAAACTCATTTTTCTGTATTACAGAAATTTTCCCAAGGAACTCTTCTTGCATTTTCGTATAGGTTATTACAAGAATACATAATAGGAAATACTGTTAGTACTATATTATGGTACATACATTCTAATAGACTTTTTGTGTTGAATATGGCAGGTCACCCAGTATTCAATCAGAAGATATACACAGAATACTTAGCATCCCTCTCCATTTTTTTAAATATAATTTTTATAACTTTATTCTTTTATTTACTTTATGTAGTGCTGAAGATTGAACCCCAGTGCCTCATGCATGCTAGGCAAATGCTCTACCACTGAATTACAACCCCAGCCCCTCTCCTCTTTTTTTTTTAATCATAAGGAAGAAAGTAGAATCAAACTTTTTGTTGATGAGAAGAGCAACTTAAATTATTTTTATTAATTAACACTCTATTTTATATATGTAAATGAATAAAAATGTGCAACTTATGCCCAGTTCCTTTAAAATACTAACTTACAAGCTTTGGATGGTATCAGTGGAACAATTTCACACATTTGTTTCTCTCATATTCCTAAAATAAGACTGCACTGAAATCTGTAAAGAAAGATTGACTAGGGAAATGAATTAATGACTTTCAACTTTGGTGCTGCTCTTCTGCTGATGGGATTACATTTATTGTTATAAAAGTGACTTTCAACACAAAAGTTCTGTGTAATGGCTTTTGTAAAGCATCCTCTGAATGCAATCAATCCTAAAGCATAGGAATATTTTCTTCTCTATCTGGAGAATTCCATTGCTCTTATAATTTGACTGTTTCTGGTGAACCAATCACAAGAAATTGAACTGTCTTTTGAAACTTTTCCCTCCAGTGTAACATGTCTTCATTAAATACTTAGATTTCCTTCTGTATCCTTCCTGAAAACAGTAGGCTTCAAAATGAAGATGTTGTCTATAGTAGAGGAAAAAAAAAGAATTTGATGAAATGCTGTGAGTGCAAAGGAGTGTGATGTTCTGAAGAGTATTTTAGAGAAAAGCTTTATGGAACTGGTTGTGTTTGAGTGGACCTTGGAAAATTTTGGGTGTTCATTCTCGGAGGGTGTGGGAAGGACAATATCAGAGTGAAGAACAAAATCAAGGAGGTAAGAAAATATAGTATGTTGTAGAAATACTGTGGGCTGCTGAAACATAGGTGGGTAGAGTGGAAGAAAACCATGGAATTGTAGAGGGAATGCTATACATTTAAAAATAAATTTGGGACCATGCCATATAGGACATGTTTGACTTATATTTTTGAAGCTTTCAGGAGTCTTAGAAGGTTGTTTTGTTTTGTTTTTAAGAAAGGAAATGACCAGTTTGAGCTTAGAGTGAGGAAATATATCCCTGTAGTATTGAGAATATATTGGATTTTTGGCAGAAACTCCAAGTAGGATGCTGGTCCTGAATTAAAACTGTTACTGTGCATGAAGTTACAAGTTTCAAAGTACTTTATGGTTGGCCAAATAGTTTTTATGCATAATTTTATTCAATTTAAGCCACCCAACCCTACTGAGATAGAAAGGAATATTCTGTTGACAGGTGGGAATGCTAACACACACAGAGATTAAGTAGTTTAACTACAGCCTAGGACTCAAAAATGAAGCCTTGCGTCATTCCACTGTGACTAACTTAAGCTGTCCATACTACTTTGATGATATTATATTGAATTTTAATGACCTCATTTAGGTAAACCTTGTGACCTCCTGTAGTCATTTTTGTTTCCCTAGTATTTCACTCAATACGTGGAATATAATGCTTGAGGAATATTTATTAGGAATGAAAGACAAATAGAAGATATATAAGTTATTTTACTACTAACAAATTGGCCACCAAAGGAAAGTATAATGATGACTCAAATACAAGCAAATTGTATTTATCACTCAGACATAGGTTTTGGGAGAGGATCTAATCTAAAGTCATTTAGGAATCAGGAGGCCTAGGCATCTACTTGTAGCTAGTGAGAAAGAAAATAGCACTGAGGATGGTATACTGTCAAACCTAGACGTGGCACATATCATGGCCACTAACACTCCATTGCCTAGATGTAGTATTATGACCACACCTAATGAAAATTGGCCTACTTGCAGCTAGAAAAAGGAGGAAATAAGTTTGGTAACTTGTTAGCAATCTTTGACCCAGAGGTTAACAAAAGACAAGTGTACATAGTAGGTGTTCAGTTGGTAAATTTCAACAAGTAATTGAAAATGAGATTTCTAACTTAATGACTTGATTGGAACCCAAGAGAGCAAACTTAGGGAGGGAGGACAATAGTGATGAGTCATGCCTTGAACACATTGAGACAGTTCTGGGTAGGCTTATGTGGTTAGTAGCTCAGAACTGAGTGTTTCTGTTAGTATACCCTGATATTATAAATTGTAGGAATTCAAACATACTTGTGGCAGGTGTGGTGGTGCACACTTGTAATCCCAGTGGCTCTGGAAGCTAAGGCAACAGGATCACAAGTTGAAGGTCAGTCTCAGCAACTTAGCGAGGCCCTAAGCAACTCAGGGAGACCTCTCTCTAAATAAAATATAAACAAGGGCTAGGGATGTGGCTCAGAGGTTAAGTGCCCCTGGGTTCTTAAAAAAAAGTGTAATCCAAAAACATTTTTGCATCCATATACAAGTCTTTACCCCTGCCCTCCTTGTATTTATTTCAGTGAATCCAAGTTTTTCTTTGTTCCTTTTCTGTGAGTGGGGCTTGAAGGTCTAGGAGAGAGTGACAGTAGTGCCCTTTTGAGGTGCTGACATGGAGGGTTTCTAAATATGGTGGTGGAGGATTCTATTCTTTTCATAGGAAAGCCCTGGAGGCAGCAGTGCTGAGACCTGAGTCAGCTCTCCATCTCCAGCAGGCCTCTGTGGACTTCTCCAGGTCAGGCTTCCTGAAGCGTGGCCAGTAATAAGAGATCTGCAATTTTCAGGGAACAAGACCAGGCTCTGCTGCATGGAGGTTCCAGCAAGGCAACTTTGGGCTCAGTAAAAATTTTCTGAGAAAGCTTTCTGATGAGGAAATGGGCTACCTCACCATACCATCAGTTTCAGAGAGGCCAAGCGTCCCCTGAGATGGAATGATGTAGAGCGCATTCCTACACTGAATGAGTATTAGACCACATTATTCTCAAAGGTCCTGCCATCTTTAAATTCTGACCCTTTTTAGAAAAATCTTCCAACCACCTAAAGAAGGAAGCAAAATACATCATTCACGAGTGAAAATGCATAGGGTCCAAATATCATCAGTTCATCAGTTACCAGTGTGACCGAGAGCACTGTAAAGACCTCATGGAATTGATGCACACCTCCACTTCTGAGCAGCCACAGCCACACAGAGTTTCCCATGATCCTCAGTTCTTAATAAATGGAGTACTGCTTAGAATCTCTTTATGTAACCATGGCATCAGTGCCTTCTGAGGAATGTGCGTATGACCTGTGACAGCTCTTAATCTGGACTGTGCTTAGATAGCAAGATTCCAAAGGAAGCCTTCACTTTACCTTCTGCGTATCCTCCCTGGTATTTAGTGTGCCTCTCCTCAGTAGGGAAGCTGGAATATCTGGAGTGTGTCCTGTTACTCAGCGATCATATTTCTGTGGTGGATCAGCGATGGGGCTTCCTATCTCCCCTTTGTCCCCCAACCCCCAAGTATGACAGCACGGAGCACCTGCTGCCTTCCAACACACTTCCTCTCTATTTTACTGCTCCATGCTTTTCTTTTTCTCTCCATTGGTTCCTGGAGTCTCAAGGTGGTAAACACAGTCCAGCTATGCCAGAGTTGGCATAGAGAAAGTACCCTGTTTCTTCTCATGTCTCCCAGATCCCTCTCTCTGTTTCAGCTGTGACTGAAAACACACGTGCCACGTTGCTGGTAGTGGGTAGCATTAGCCTCAGTGAAGAGTATTGTCATTGTGCTATAAACACCACGAGACATGTTTTGTCTATTTTTTCACACATGTCTTCACAAGACCTAAAATAGTGCCTGACACACAGGAGAGGCTCCATAAATATGTATTGATTGAATGAATGAATGTGTAACTGCCTGGAACTCAAGCCTGTTCTGATGTTTTCACCTGTGTTCAAAGTATGACATACAGTCGTGCATTAGGGGTGTTTTGAGAATAGTCTTGACATCTTGAGAGGTAGTGCTCATACTTTGATTCTTCCATAAATAGTAAAAAGTTATAGCCATCAAAATATAAAAACTGACCAGGTAGCAATTATAAATAAAGCAAGGTTCAAGGACAAAGTATAAAGGTATGATTGATGAAAGGAAGACCCCAGAGTATATTAAAGACTATGCTTGGCTAGAGCAAAGGACAGAAAATGATCTTGAAGTCATGATATGTCACATGCTGAAAAGGAATGATAGATAGAATGTAGGCTCCATGGGGCAGGGACCTGTGCATTCCATTTATAGCCATCTCTCTAGCACTTGTAACAGCACTTAGTGTATACGGAGAGACTGAGGCTTTCAATGGTTTGACTTAACGGCTTGTTGACTCTTTCATAATATAGAAGTGGTACATGTTCAGTAGAAACATTTATTTGAATTTTCAATTTGGATTCTTTCCTGGGCTAGCAAATACATGGTAGGACACTCCCAAGTGATGCTGGGGAGGGGCCAGTGAGCTGTAGCTTCTGGTCGGCCCTGTGATCACATGGGGAAATAATGGAAACTCTACTGTGTTGCTAAACTGTGATGTTCAATAGATTAAATGTGTTAAATCTGTTTTTATTAGAATTCAACCTCACTATAATTTGAGGGCCATTAGTGCTAGATACTAAAGATATTAATTAGTTGTCAATGAATGTACTTTGAAGCAAGTAAATTCTGAATTGGAGATTTGGGGGGATTACTTTTGAAACAGGAAAGCCTTCAGTGAATCTGCATTTGCTCCTGGTAATATTCTGTCTCTCCTGGGTCACTGCTGCCCTTTCTCTATGAGGCTTCTGTTCTCCAGACCAGCACAGAGCCCCACCTGCCTTCATTCATTCACGTTACTTGACTCACTTGAGCTTTTTGAGTTTGTGACCCCACCAAACTGAGTCATGGTGCCTTAGTCAGTGTCAACATCTCCAACACACAAAGCTTTGTGACCTTGGGCAAGTTGTGAACTTCTTGGGCTCTGTCTTCATCTACGAATCCTCTACCTTAGTGAAAACATGGGAACAGCAGCTTATTGATGTTCAGTGTGGTCACTGTGTATTATGAAGAAGAGGACCTGTGGTGGTCTCAGTGTGGTGAACAGGAAAGGTAGACGGTTACCATAACAGGAAGGGCATCAAGGACAGTTGTCACCTAATCTAATCTTGCCAGAGCTGGTGCATTGTCCTATTGCTGCTGGAAAGGTTATTGGATATCCACAGCTGCCTGAATCCCCTTCACTTCACTGGTTGCCATGGTGAGGGTGAAGTCAATATTCACGAAACACATGGCAGCATGTGCTGATTTGGGGTCTCCTCCTCATTGGGAACCTGTGAGTGGGAAAGTCATCTGAATGTTAGACCACTGAACTCTTTTAGTTGCCTTTTTTTCAGGATGAGTAGAACCATTTGTCCTTTTTATTTTCTCTGTTTTTCCTCCTTTCGCTTTGTGGAAAACATTGAGAACATCTGAAGAAGCTGGTACCAGATGGTAATTTTTCCGTACTCCGCAGATACCAGGACTTTTGTGAATGTGATGGTTTAATGAATTGCTATATGCATCCCTGAGTTTTATTTCTGAATTGTTTTTTTAGAACCAAATCTGTATAGTATTGTACTTGTGAGGAATGTCTCTTCAAAAAGAGAGGAGCTGGGTAATGATATCATGCTTGCCCCATGCGTGTGAGTGGCAAAGCTGAGGAAGGTTGGCATTCTAGACATCACTGGGATGGTGGCAGGAAAGGTATGCACGAGTCAGTTAGCACTTCTCTTTGCCCCTCCCTCACCTGGTTTCTGCAGGTTCTGACACTGGGAGACTTTTGTTGCTTGTAAGAATGCAAGTCTCTAGAAGCTGGAAAACACAGAAAGGAATTCTCACTCAGAACCTCCAGAAAGGAATGCAGCCCTGACACCAACTACTTTTTNGCATTTTACCAGAAGGAGTGGTTGACAGGTGCGCCAAAGAACCTCACCCACCGCCCCCCCACTGGTGCAAAGGCCTATCCACAAGTATGGCTGTATGCTGGGCCGGTAGTCAATGACGGTAAGATCCAATTACAATGGTACCAACCTAAGACAGGAGGCTGATGCCTTGAGGTCAGCTCATCCGATGACGGGTAAGGACCATATGTAGTATTGGACAACCTAAGACAGGCATGGTCCCTAAGCCACATGCTTGTTGTTTAATTAAACAGAAGTGGGGAGATGTTGAGAGCCACAGCCAAGTAGGAATGGCGCCTGGCATTTTACCAGAAGGAGTGGTTGAGAGGTGAAGCCAGCCATTAAGATGATGATAATTAAATTAAGCTGTGTATAATTGCTGTGACTGGATGATGCTGGATTGAAACAGGCTGTGTATTCAGTTGTAGGTAGACCCCTGCTGTCCTGCAATAGGGCGGCTCCTGCTGCCTCAGGTGCCCACTACTTTTGAGTTCTTGGGAGTTCCCGTTGAGTTCTGGTTGAGCTCTCCCGGAGATTCCTGGAGAGTTCGAGTTGGTTGGTTGGAAGTTCCGGTGGAGGGAGTTCTGGTTGGTGTGTGGTGTTCCTGGAAGGTCCGCGTGGGTGGCGTTCTCGGGAGTTCGACAATAAAGGAGTTCCTGTTTGAACCTACAAGTGCCTCGTGGCGGCTCGGTTATTTTGTGCCCAGCCAGACTGTGGCAGGAATGTTATTTTTTGAATGGATATCATAAGCTCATCTGGTATAAATTTGCAGAGCATTCTTAGGGGACAGAGTCTTCTGAGGTCAGATGGTGAGCAGAACTGTCAAGGCATTTGGGGTCACTAGAGCATGCTAGTACTTACAGAACCCTAAGGTATGCGTACATAGTTTTGAGCATGTTCCAGATCCGGAGAGCCATTCTGACCCTGTGGTGTTTGTCCTGATGGTTTGCAATTTTTCTCTCATGTCCTCACCTTTCCACAGTCACTTTTTTGTTTTGTTTACTGACTTGGGTTAGAGGCCAACATTATTAGCCCAGACATTTGTATATACATTGAGTAGCTCAACTTCCAGCATTTATAGAGTGCTACTTCTATGCCTGTTCTTGATGCCTCTCATACACTCATTCTGTGCCTGGAAGGCAGATTAAAAAAAAATTATAAATGGGGAAAGTGAGGCACACAGAGACACTAGTCTCTCATGACCACACATTTCTGTTTGCCCAGGTGCTGATGGATTTGTGCTCTTGTCCAAGTGTGATTATTAAAAGTGTATCTCTTTCACTTTCAAACCCTCCAAGCTTGAACAACAAATTATATGTATTTCCCAGTGTCTGCAATGTGGCCTGATCTCTTTTTTGCTCAAACATCTGGCTAGAGAGCCTGCTCAAACATCTGGCTGGAGAGCCTGTGCTCCTGTTTTGTGTACAGGGCCACACTGTCCACACTTCTTCCCTGCAGCTTGCAGTCATTTTAGGTTTGCTTCTACAATACAATATCTCATCTATAGGGGGTGCCATTCAGTCTGGAGCACTTCCACTGGGTTCCCTATAAAATTTCATTCTTTATTGAGGGTGTGCTTGTGGGGGTGGGAGCATGTTTTGCCTTGGGGAGCCCTCCATTTCCTTCCTGGGTTTTTTTGTTTGTTTGTTTTGTTTTGTTTTTAGATAGAGCCAAGATGATACAGTGATGGTTAAAAAATGGGTTCACTTGGAAACCAGACCAGAAACACTGGCAGCTCTTAAGTCCTCATTGCTCTAACCTGAGCACCATGTGCCTGTACCTCATCCAGGGCTGGTCTGCTGCCCCTAGAGTGACAGTGTCCTCATGGTTGTTGACAGGTTCAGAGGGTCCTTTAAGTCCTATGAGGAGAGTAGCCTCTGCTTCTCCAGGTCTGGAGGAGCCCCCACCCCATTTGCTAGGAGCCAAGACCCTTCCTTTGTCCCCCCATTTTTAAACATTCCTTTGGCTCCAGTAGCTCAGAGTATTCATTCATTACTGTACAATCTTTTATGGGTCAAATATTGTGACTGTTCAACTTAACTTTTTGAATTTCTGTTTTAGAATATATTGAAATTATTTTATGGAATCTTAACATCTTATCTCTTACTGACTATATCTTCTTGGAACATAGGAAGAAAAATTACTTTGCCTTGTGTGTGTGTGTGTGTGTGTGTGTGTACACGAGTGTATGCACATATGTTGGGGGAAGGCTTTGTCCCAGGTTCCATTTTGTGACTAGGAAAAAAAAAAAAAAGACATTTCCCATCATTTTTGAAAGCCTGTTTCCTACATTTTAAAAATGTGGATACAGCCATTAACACCCACACTGTTGATGAGAGAATTAAGTTGTGATATTCTTGGAAAGCATAAGATGGGGATGCTAATGTGAAGCACAGAGGTGTCTCAGTGAGAAGAGTAACACAAATGCAGAATTGAAAAAAATATTAAGTTTCTCCAGCAGTAACATGGATAATAATACCTCTTGGAGGTGTTATGAGAATTAATTAGGTAACATTTGCAAAATGTTCCAAGATGAGTGTTCTGTTTTATTATTATTAGCTTCATATTGTTCTCAGAAACTCCGCGTTCCAAATGAACTACAAAATCTGACCTTGATATCAAGCAGGTTGCATATTCTAATTGAACATGACAATGAATGATGAGATATTACGAAACTGGGATAGCAGCACTGACAGTTGTGGGTGAAAAGAAGATAAGTTAAATTTCATGGATTCTTATGCTTTTCTACTTTTTTTCCCATGACAATTTACTTAGCTGAATCATTACCAGCTCCAGTTAATAAAACATTAGGAAGGCACCCCAAAATGAGAGAAACGTTTATTTGCTTGCTGTAATATTGGAATTGTTTTTTTATCTCCTCTTTATATAAAATACAGATTTGGCTCCACCCACCTGAATCAGGTTCTCAGGTCCAAAAGTCATCTTTAAATCTTCCCCCTATCAAATGTTTTTAACATGTGCACTCATATACACAGGAAGGGGTGGGGTGTCACCCATTGGGATGTCCTGTTGATCTTATGGTGGGTGCTACTCACCATCTCTACCCTTAGTCAGAGCTACTATCATTCATTCCTAAATTTTTGTAGAAGCCTCTTGGCCTGTCCTCTTCCTTCAGTTTAACTTTGCTCTCCTACAATGTGCCTCCCTCCAGCTCTCAAGTCACCTTTCAGGAGTATAAGTCATTCTCCTCTTCTCGGAACCTTCCAGCAAGCCTGGGCATGGTGGCACATGCCTGTAATCCCAAAGACTCAGGAGGCTAAGACAGGAGGATTGCAAGTTCAAAGCCAGCTGCAGCAATTTAGTGAGACCCTGTCACAAAATAAAATATTAAAAAGGGTTGGGCATATGGCTCAGTTGTTAAATGCCCCTGGGTTCTGGGTACTGGGGAGTATCATTAAAAAACAAAACAAAACAAAACCCTTCTATCAGGTGTCCACAGTCTCCCACCACCTGCTTTTTCTGAACTGTTCCAACCAACCATGCTACCATGTAAGGACCTATTATCCCTTTTATCTGAAACATTCTTCTCATACCCCTTCATTTTTAAAAAATTCCAAACATTCCAAAAAAAAAAAGTTGAAAGCTTCATATAACCAACAGCATGTTCCCTTTGATTTACCCTTGCCACATTTGTTTTTTTAACCCTTTCTTCCCAGTCAGCCTCTATTTGTATGTCATTTTTTAAAGTATTTTTTTCTTTACTAAGTTATTTGAGAGTAATTGCAGATACTTAACTCCTAAATACTTAAGAGTGCATCTTCTAAGAACAAATACATTCTCCTTCATAGCCACATTATCATTATTATACACCAAATACTGAGTAGTAGTAATATAGTACAGCAGTTGTCCCAACAAAGTTATCTATAAAAGTTTTGATTTGTTTGCAGAGCTGAGCATCCAACTCAGAGCCTAGGGCGTGTTAGGCAAGTACTCTACTACTGAGTTATACCCTTACCCCAAAGATTTATTTTTTTAAAATCTAGAATATAATTAGAAATCATATATTTCATTGAGTTGGCATATCTCTGTAATCTCCTTTGGTTTAAATTTTTTTCCTTCTCATTTCCAAATGTTGACATTTTTGTGCATGCTACTGTTTTGCAGACCATCCTACAATCTCAATGTGTCTGATGGTTTCTTCTTGTTTACATTCAAGTTAGACTTTTTTTGGCAAGGACAGGTGGTGACATCTTCCACATAGCATCACATCAGGAAACCTAAAACCTAGTGTCAGATTTTTCCTATGAGTGATACCATTTTTTCTTTATTTAATAATCTCTAGGGTAATAATTTGAGTCCTTGTAAATATTCTTTTCTCACCAAGCATTCACCTAGTAGGTTTTGCATTCATTGATGACCTTATTTGAATCAGTTTCTACATTGCAGCTTATCATAATTTCTATTAGTATAATTAATAACAGCATTAGTCTCATTCTGTTATCTAGCTGGTATTCTTCAGTTAAAGCAGAATTGTTCCTCATTCACCTCCCCCCACTTTTAGGAATATTACTATTGACTCTTGAATTTTAAAAAGAAGAAAATAGAAAACAGATATATGTATGTATGTATGTATATATATATATATATATTTAGTGTATAATGATCCATGATCCATGCCCATCATACCTCTTATTTTTTTTTTTGGGGGGGGGGTATGTTGTCCTAGAATTCACCAGTGGGAAGTCTTTTAAGCTGACCCTTGGGTCCTTTTGACATGGCCGTATTAGTCTCTGAGTGCATCCTCATTTTATAGCACAACATGATGTTCTGGTTGTCCAGAACAGCCAGAGGAATGCCCCCGTGTTACCCAAATGGTTCCCTCCTTCACTTCTTTACTGTTTGTACTAAATGTCACTTGAGCAGAGCAGCCTTCCTCAGCCACTGTGAGAGCACCTACTACCACCACCTCTTTTCCTTGCTTCATGATGCTTCCTGCAGTAAATATCCCCCTTCAATATATGATGTTTGTTTGTTGTTTATCATTCAAGACTAGAATGAAACCTCCAAGCTGGCAGGGGTTTTCCTGTTTTGTTTACTACTGAATCTTTAATGTCTGGTGCAGTGTAATGTTCAACAAACGCTTGTTGATGCAATGAATGGGTGACTTACCCCTGCCTTGGGCCTCTGTCAAGCCCTTCCAGATCAGCTGCTGCTGTTTTTTAAATTTTCTGACATTGACATGAATCAGACCGAGTGCCAGGGGTTCACAATCATTCATCTGGAGTTCATTGCAATTTTGCTTTGAGTAGTTCCTCTGCCTTTGGATTCTGGGGGTATTCAGAACTGTTACTAACAGTGCATTTCAAATGACACTTACTGCAAGCACTTGGCAGTTGACAGTGGAAGCATTTATGATGAAGTTCCTCCTTCTCCAGCTTCTCGAACAGAAGGTCTAGCTATTTTAGAAATTAAAAAATGAAACACTTGACTATGTTAGATTTTTCTGCATGGAATCTAATGCTGGAAACTAACATTTGAGTAGAATACAGATTTTATTTTCTAAAGGAAAAAAAAAAGTTCCACACATAATACCTTAAAAGCCTTCATGGGACTTGTAAAGTATAAGAGTTGGATCTTGTCTTCAAAGAATTTCTATTCTAGCTCAGATGATGTGAATTAAGAATATAGGGCAGGAATTAATGCTTCATGTATTTGATGCATGTTGAGCTGAACGGTGGTTCCAGAGATATCAGATCCTAACTAGAAAAACCTGTAAATGTTACCTAACTTGGGAAAATACTCTTTGCAGATGTGATTAATTTAAGGCTTTTGAAATGGGGAGATTATCCTGGATAATCCTGATGGGCCCTAAATCCAGTCACAGTGTCCTTATGAGAAGAGGCACAGGAGATTTGACACAGAGCAAAGCTTAAAGAGGCAAGGAATAGATCCTCCCCCAGAGCCTCCAGAGGGAGCATGGCCTGTTGACACCTTGATTTTGGCTTCTTGATACCAGTGTCATACTTCTTGCCTCCGGACCATTAGAGAAGAAATCTCTGTTGTTTAAGCTGCTTTGTTGCTGGTAATCTGTTATAGCATCCCTAAGACACAAATGCAGTGTAAGCTGTACCTCCTCTCATTTTTATTGTGATCATCAAATGACCCTGTGAAGGTAGCATGGTGGGTACATTTGCATCCCTTTACAGGAAAAGGAGCAAGGACTGAGAGTTACTGACTTGAACCAGCTTTTCTGATTCTTAGTCTGGGGTTTCTTTCACTCCAGTGCCCTGCCTCCTGCTAATTCTAGCCAGCTATCAGCAAACAGTGCTCCTGATGATAGTTCATAAGAGCTGGATAGGCCTCTGTGTCCAGAAAGATCAGGGACAGACATGTATTTGGTGGGAACGTGAGAGCATTCTTCAAGAATAAAGATAAAGACCTGGAAGATAACCAGCCTGTTTCCCACAGTCCAGGGGGCTTATTTTCTCTATTTTAACCTTTAACCTTTAATAACCAGCTGCTTTAACCTTCCAGATTTTAGATTCCTTTGAGTGCAAATGTCTGTGTGTCTGCGTGGAGGAGAATACCTTGCTGTCTCATTGGCAGAACATTGTAGTCCCCTGATGAAATCAGAGTTTCTATGTGCAGGATGACTTCCTGCCATTTACATGGAAAAGGCCTCTAGGTAAGAGCCACAGACTGCCATTCCAGCCCTCCAAGGCATTAACCATTTCTGGACAGCACTCAATTTGGCTCACTCTTTCTCCCTGGCAGAGGATGAAATACTCTTGTGGGTAAAGCCTGTTACAGGCATCATAGTCCTAACAGTCTGCACTTTTGCAACCAAGTTCTCACTTCAGTGACAGAACCTTCACGTTCTGATGTTCTCAATGGTCATTTTGTTTCTATGAGCGAGGCATGGTCCTGAAGAGATGCAGATTAGAAGGATTCTCCACTCAAGGAGCTCTCAGACTTGCATGGGAAATAGCCAGGAAATCAGTATGATTGCATGTGCTAGAACAAGTGTGGAGTCTGATGTTGTGTCCTCTACACAATAGGAAAAGAGAGCAAGGTATTTGCTGTGTGGGACTCAGCAGGGTCCTCCAGCTAGTGGTCAGGTTAGAGGCTCCTTAGAGGATATGGGCAGTTACCATGCCCACAAGTGTGGATCTGAAGTGTGGGGTTTGATAAGGATTTATCCATCCTACCTGCCCCCTTTATGGAGAGTATAGTACTATCTAGGAGCCTTGATTTGGCTCCATTTGTAGCTCCATGTGAGATGAAATAGAGCATGCACAATTCCTTTTATCAACTCCTTGTATCACTTTTAGTAGCCAAGGGAATCTTCAATTCCCTTTCATCTGTGTTCTTCTATCAATAATAACTGGTGGCCTACAGGGAGCTAAAGTTTCTAGGTGTTGCACAGAGAGTGGAGGACTGAGAGAGAGATTAAACAAAGCCACGGAAGTCCATGCCCACCTCCTCTGTGGCAACTCTGATATAGTTGGTCTTCGTTTTAAGAATTGACCTTGTTAATGTCAGAAATTTTTTTAGTACATCCTGAAGTGATCTCTTAATTTGGTGTATCTTTTGATAAGGAAAATAAAGAAAGTAAGTCACCATGAATTTCAGATCATTTAAATATATATTTTATTGATCACAATAGCAGCTATGTGTTTTGGGAAAAATATTCCTGTCTCTAAGTATGACTGTTCAGTCTATTTTGCTCAGGTTCCTCATTGTAGCTTCTTGGGCATGAATCACTGTTCTGTACCTTGGTATCTATATAAAGTTGTTCACATGGCTATAGTTTCAATGCAAAAGGAAAAAAAAGATTATTACAGTTATAGAAGTAAATGAAATTCCATGTGATGCTGTATTATTTTGTGAAAACAGGACTAAAAATCTTTGGCTGAATATGTATATTGTAGTTTATTCAGTTCTGGGTGTAATTTATACATTCCAATGGAATCTTGAGAAAATTTATAGTAGTGATTGCAAAGGATTTGAACTCAGAACATGGAACCTTATGATTATCCTGTCTCCTAAAGCATTTTCATTTCTATTTTCTGCTTCTTTGGAGCTTGAAAGTCGTTTTTTTTATTTTTATTTTTTCAGTGTAGAATCAATTGCCTTAACATAGTATCACTGTAAAATCACGTATATTTTTACATTGGTTGCTTATTTTAAGACACTATTTTGTCATATGCACAGATTTGTGAGTTTGTGAATGAACATGAGAGAGGATACACTTTGAAATTATTGTGATCATTTTAATGAAATACTAATATCACAAATAATCTTTCTAATTAGTGAAATGAACTCCTCCATACTCCTCTTCTCTTTGGTAGTCATACAGTTTCTTAGGTATGTCCAAATTTGGGTGTATTTTGAATGAGTTGTAATGAGAGTAACAACTAGTAAAAGAAGTAAGTGCCTAAAATGCACCATTCTGGTATACTCTGTGGTTTAAAATAATTCCTTTGGAAGCCTGTCCTAAAGTACTTGAAAGATGCAGCAGATCAATCAATCTGTAAATATAATGGACCCTGATTAGGTTGTTGTAGGAGAAATATCAATAAAGAAAATGATTCTTATTTTATAGGAAATTATTTTGGTTTTAAGTGATAGTTTAGTTATGCCTAAGTACTTGAAAAAATAAAACATGCAGAGTTATGTTATGACTGCCACGTGAGTGGTATAGTCAGAGATTATGGGGATTTAGGAGCAGGATTTGAACTTGACTATGAAGATCATTTAGGGTCAAAACAGAAGGGAGAAGAGAAGGTCATTGGAGATGAAAAGAGGAATAGCAGTCAAAGAAATGGTGGAGACATGCTCAGGGAGGAACAAGCCAGCTTGCTGGGGAATTTACATAAAGCCAGAGAATGAATAGAGGGCATTTTCATGGAAAAGTAAGGTTGGAAATAGATTATGTAGAGCATCTCAGATGCTAGTTTTGAGTTTAACATTTCCAGTATAGGACAGGTCTGTAGGCTTTTAGTTAAGAACACGGAAGATGGCATTTGAGTGAGATTTCTGCATGGTATGAATGGAATGGAGCAAGGAGAGGGCAGAAAAGAAGTAAAAAAGAACTGAGCTAGAAAGACAGCATTGAGAAAGGAACTCAAAGTGTTAGAAAATGGGACCTGCTGAAGCAGGGAGGGAGGTGTTACTGGGGAGAATTGTGATATCTTAGAAGTAAGGATAAGGCACTGGAGTTGTAGCTCAGAGGTTGAGCTCTCGCCCAGCACATGTGAGGCACTGGGTTCAATCCCCAGCACCACATAAAAATAAAAATAAATAAAATAAAGATATTATGTCCATCTACAACTAAAAATATTTTTACTAGGAAGGATAAAAATTAAGTTTGGAGATAACGGTTTCCCTTTTCAGGTGTATTTGGTGTGGTGTAGCTTTGAAAATGATGGCCTGAAGCCATGTAGAAAGTAGAAAGGTCCAGCCGAGCCTGGGAGGGTGCTCAGGACTTCATGTCTAATGTGGATGAATATGTGGAGGGCTCAACAGAAACACAGAGGCCTCTTTAAAATTGGGAGTCAGGAGGCAGTAGCTGTGCAGAATCTATCTTGTTCCTATTGTTTGTGACTAAACTCAGGAAAACACGTTGGTTCTAGAAACAGGGACCAGCCAAGTCCTTGTTTACCTGGAGAAAACAAGTTGGTTCTAGAAACAGGGACCAGCTGAGTCCTGTTTACCTGGAGGACCAGTATAGCTGTGCTCAGCTACAACCTGCATGTAAGATTGCCTGGGGTGTAAGAATGGTGTTCTCATCTGAAGAAATACTTGAATGGCTTAAGTTTCAATTTGTGCCTCTGTTCTCTAGGTCCCATCAAGATGCCCTAAAAGCCTGGTAAAGGTATCTGATTGTGGGGACAGGGTCACATTTTTCTGCTCCTTCTACCACTGTGATGGGACTGTGAGCTAACCTGGGCCATGTGGGGTTGAAGACTGTAAACACATCAGGTTGACTGTCAAGAGATCAAATGAGCTTGCTTTTGTGATCCTTTCTACACTTGAGATAGTGAAAGTTCTAACAATGATTTAATCAACTGTGGATGCTCTGCAGACATTGCTCGAGAATGTCATTAAGCTTGGTGAGAAACAGTATTTAAGGCTGTGCTAGCCCTGTTGCTTGCAAAGCCATTAAGAGTACATGAATAAGCATGTGTATGGACACATTCTACTTAGAACAGTCTGAAGATTACCAGAGAGGCAGTTAGCATGTATCTGACTGACTTCACTGTGAAGAATAATACTGAATGTCATCATCTTTAATTTGTCAAGGGAAAAATCATTGTCATATACCAGTATGGTGGTAGAATTTTCATGTGTAGAAATCTTTTGAGGAGGAATAGATAGATACCTGTCTAACTTCTAGTTACTTGCAGGATGTGAAATTCTATTTGGCTGGCAAGACCTATTTCGTCACTTCTGGGTGGCCAGATTCACATCTCTTAATAGTAGTATCTCACATGTGCATATCTGGCAGAGGTAAGTGCCCTTGGTGTCAAGGATGACCTGACAAGTGTAGCCAGCTAAAGCTATGACTCTAGATTGATGATGCCCCCTTCACTTGGCTGTTGGTCATAATTTATACCCATGTCCTTTGAAAAAATATTGAGTTGGTTTACAATGAAAGCATGTGTACCAAATTAGTACAAGATAAGAGAAAACTCAAATTTTACCCACAATGTGTGCCACTTGAGTAGGATTACTAATGCAATTGAAGTCTAGATTTAACTAAGAGTTTCCTGGTAGTTGAGGCAAAGAGTGAAACATGATTGGTCCCTTGGTCTAACTAAAGAAAGTGTTTTGTTATTGAAGCTCTGTGTCTTTTTTTTTTTTTAATCTGGGATTTTTACAGTAAACATTTAAGGTAATGACTGACAACCTTAGACATTCGACAGAAAGGATGAAAGTATCTTATAAATAATAAGTCCTGTTTATTATGGTTCAGTGAACAGTCTGCATTTGTTGTGAGCACATTGCTGTCCAGCAATGACTTAATTAATAAAGGGCTAAAACTAAAAGAAATGTGTGCTTAACATGTCTCTTTGTCTTTCAAACACAACTCTTCCCAGAATATTTTTGCACAGATTGAAGTAAACTACAGGTCTGGAATGAATGCTCTGGTTGTTCTTTGAAGGTGCAGGTATTGTGGTTAACTGGAGAAGAAATCTGTCTGTTTTTGATGTGAGCTATAAGCCTGAGGAATTCTAGCAGAAATAAAAGTTTCCTCTCACACAAGGAGGAGGACTGAAAGGGGTCTGCTGGCCAGGCCAATGATTTGTTTGGTTTTGTTTCTATCAAGAAAGAACAAAGACTATATTAACAAAAATTAGTTCTGGACTGAGACCTCAAAGCTCTGTGCAGTTGGGTATGGGAGAGAACACTTGGGCACAAAGGTTTTTAAGGCAAAATGTTGCAACCTTTTTGCCTTTCCCATGTACCTTATAACATAGTAGAATGTGTGACTTTGAGTAGACTTTCTCATTACTAAGCCTTTTAGTATGAGTTATTTATAAAACAAAATCTAAAATAGCTGAATATATTGATTTGATGGATTTTTTATATTGATGCTTTATTTATTGGGGATTATAATTCAAAGTAGAAATTGTTGTTTTAGAAAGACATATGACTGTAAGTCCAACACTCATTCTGGGGACTGCTAATACTAGGAAGTAGTTTTCCTTTTGACTACTTTTTTATAAGATCCATTCAGAACTCTGTGTTGAAAGGATTCTCAGTCTCCATCTGGGACTTAGTGACTGAAGATGAGGTACATTATCATCAGTACTTACTGTCGCAATGGTAGGGATGGGGCTCAGCACCTTTGCCATAGATTTGCCAAAGGAAGTTTGTTCCCAGATGCACTGTGATGCCAGCAAGGAGCCTGAGGAGTTCTAGCAGTAATAAAAGTCTGTATATTCATTTTCAGAGACGTTGTCCGAAAGCCTCAGATACTTGTAGAAGCCATTCCTACAGAGCTGTGCATGAAGTGCTTGTGTTCCTTCCCCCTAGGAATTGATTTAGACAGTTGACAGACAACACAGGCCAGGACCAGGTTTATTTTGCCCCATTGAAATTTGGGATTTCATTTTTCAAGAGACTCTCTGACCCACTTTGGTTCTGAGTGCAGCATAAAAGCATTGCTCCTAGGAAGCAAGAAAAATTCCAGTTCTCTGCCAAGATCACTTTGGCTCTGTAATTATGAAGTGCTCTCCAATTGAGAAAGTCTTCTCACATACCAACTCTTAATTTGAGCCTCATGAAAGCCCAACAAGGTCATTCTTGCAGTTTACTTGAACTTTGTGCCGTTATTTATTTGTTGATTGTGTTTGAGATAGTCTCAAAGTGATTTGAGGTCTCCCCCTCTTTTTTTTGAGGGAGGGTACCAGGGATTGAACTGAGGGGCACTTGACCACTGAGCCACATCCCCAGTCCTATTTTGTAATTTATTAGAGACAGGGTCTCACTGAGTTGTTAACACCTCACTAAATTGCTGAGGCTGGCTTTGAATTCGCGATCCTCCAGCCTCTGCCTCACAAGCCACTGGGATTACAGGGGTGTGCCACAGTGCCCAGCCTGAGGACTCCTCTTTGAGGGACTAGGTAGAACAGAGAGTTTGTGTTGATGTCATCCCCATTTTAAAGCAAAGAAGTTGGGATTTACAGAGATTAAGTAACTTGTCTTAGAGCCTCACAAACCAGAGTGTCAGGGCCAGGATCTGGTCTCTTGTTTAGTGATCCTGCACATCTCAGCTTTTGGTAGAAAAAATGGCACCACCACCAGCACCCTTCACACCAGCAGCCTTGTCTCATTCTGAACCAGGGGCATCACTGTGTGCAAAAGTGTATGCTGGCCTTTGACTTCTCCATTTTTCTTTATGTCAGGAGACTGATGGGGATTGTACTAAGGATTTGGTGAAGTGTTTCACTGATGCGGAGGGTCTCTTAGAGAGGTACTTGAATGCTATGAATGTGTCTGGACACTGCTACCTATACATTAAGTAGCCATAAAAGAGTGTTTAAGAATGACAGGAAATTTCTATTATTTGTCAAGGTGTGTATATCTGAGGCCATCATGACACTGTTGGTATCTCCTGTTGATAGTCAGGGAGAACTAGTGAGTCCTAAAAAAATGACATCAATAAAAATCACTTAAAGAGATGACATTAGAAACAAAACTCATGCTTCCCTTGAGAATGTCATATTGCAGCTAAGCCCCAACTCTGGGCTGTCTTGGCTAAGTAACTGCATCTTGCTTTGACAGCCTGTAGTTCTCCCTGGCTGCTATTTTGGCGGCAGATATCAGCACATCATTAATGCACATTCCCTCCTGTAGGAACTGACTGGACCACAGTTATGTTAGCTCATATTTTCCCCATCATTAAAGTGCCCATCTGCAATTTGTTTAAAGGAGTTTGCCAGCCTGCAAACCACTATTGGAGTATTTTGCCCTTTTCCTGGTGATTAATTTGCCTAGCTACACAGGATTCACTTTCTAGTCAGATTTAGTTTTAATGTCAATCTAAAATATATATCTGGGAATGCTATCCCCTTTGTCAGAGTTATAGTTTTATTGAGCATATAGTATATATGTGGTTTTCTTTTGTCTGTGAGCTTTCTGATGAGTATTGCTTTGTGTGTCAAGCTGACTTCACTGCATGCAGGTAAATGGTCTAAAGTTCCTGCCCTTTTCTTTGAGTGAGCTTGTCTTACACACTTCATACTCTGGTGTAGCTTCTTCACTAGGGGGGTACGAAATGCTGTTAGTGGTCAGTTTTTGTTTCATGCTGCATGTGTGGGTGAGATTCCTGATAAAATCACAGCATAGATTTAGCTTTGGGGGCAGTAGTTGATATCACTCATATGTGAGGTTCTCCACCATCACAGATGGCTTTGTTCTAGAAATCTGCATATGTGCCTTCAGATCTTATCATCCCCATTATTTTTGACAGAAGCTGGTGTTTGGGATGCTGCTGTAAAGATGAAGGGAAGTAATTCAATATCTCTTGACCCCTGTCCAAGACCTTTAACCAACTGATCATTTACAAGGTGCATGTGACTTTGCCACCTGTTGCTTGGCCACTTGCGGTAAGAGACTTGGAGCATTTGCATAGTATTTCTGAACCCCAGTTTTTTCATCTGTACAATGGGGAAGTAAGGATCACACAGAGAAGATGCCTAGTGAATAGTTGCTGTAACAACTGATGATGAGGCTAGGGAGTAATCATCTTATGTAATGTTGTGATTCAGTTCTTTATGTAACATTGTGATTTAGTTATTTCCTTATGTAGTATTGTGATTCATTGACAGTGGGTTTATTCTTGGGGCATGCCTTCTCCAAAGTCTTATTAGAGATGAAATGCTGGGAAAATGCAAAGATGTTACCCATGATATCAGATAACGGAGGTTACAGTATGAAGTAGCATGAATGTAAGTGGGGGAGGGTTGGGGAAGGAGTCTTGGACAGTTCATCCTAAAATCTTTTGACAGAATGTTTAGAGATGACATGGGGGAGTTGAGGCCCTGAGTCTGTCCTTCAATTATACAGCCTTCATTTTAACAAGTGTTTTTGAGCATCTACTACCAGCCAGGCTGTTCTCTAGGCTTCAGGAATACAATAATAAAGAAATCTCTACTCTCCCGAAGCTTATATTCTAGTGGCATGCAGCAGTTGGGTGACAAGGATGTGCATAAACAAACTAGGAAAACCCTGGAGAGCAACCAGTGATCTGCAAAGAAATAAAACAGACTAGTCAGGTGACATTTTTCTCTCTGAGAGAATGGTGACCATGAGCAAGAGCAACTTGCAGAAGACTAGTATGGGCACAGGAAGGGTATGTGGACGAGGCTGGCAGGCAGGAGGTGCCAGTTGAAAGTCAGGTTGAACAATTTGGGTTTTCCTATAAGCATGATGGGAAGCACTTGGAATTCATAAGCAGGGGAACTACATGGCTTGCTTTTTCAAAGTTTCCTCTGTTTACTGTGTAGAAGCTGTACTGAGCTCAAGAAGTTGTCTTGATGTGAGTTAGCCTGGCTTGGACTGGAGGAGAATGGTGAAATGGGAGATGTGGATGGGCTTTGGCTGTGTCTAAAGGGAGGATGTTCAATACTTACCAGGATATAAGTTGGAGAAGTCTGTCAAGGGAAAGTGTGACATCAAAATCCCGGATATCTGCTGGAGCAAGAGAAGATGGTGGTTCCTCATACAGAGGTAGGGAAACCTAAGGAGAGGCTTGTAGAAGGAAATAAACAGCATGGTTTCTTTAATGTTATATCTGAGGTGCTTATATGATGGCCATGTCTAGTCTGGAATTCCAAGAACAGTTAGGTCTAGAGAAGTATTGTAGAGACTTCTCGGGAAGCGGGTGGTTTGTAGGGCCAGAGGACAAGATGAAGGTAGCTAGCAAGAAATGGCTCCAGGACAGACTCCTGAGACCTTGCATATTAAATATCAGAACAAGGAGCTGGAGGAGAGTTGGTCAAGGGGTAGGTCGAAGACCAGGCAAGTGGCTTCACAGAAGCATCATTGAAGAAGGAGTTTCAAGCAGGAGACTGGCTTCTGGATAGAGTGTCACTGAAAGGTTAATGTCAGTCTGTGCATAGGCCATGAGCTAAAGGACCTTTTAGAAGGAGGAGCGGATGGGGAAATAGGTAGAAGGAAGCTAGAATGTAGGTGCTAGGGAAAGACAGCAGCCTTTATGGTACCAGCAGCAGGAGGGCCCTAGATTTTTCTCTTAGGCAAATTGAGGCTCTTGGTCATTGAAAGATGCCTAAGAATTATCCTTGTTGATGTCTTTGCTTTCCCTATTACCAAATCAGTTTTGTTTTTGGTTCTAGCTTTATGTGAGCAATAAGCCTGGAATGATTTTAAAACTCATCTGTTTCTTTTCCTTCAACTTATAACCTGCCTGTGCATGTCTGTGTGGTTGCAAAAGGCCTTTGGAGTAGGTAAGATAGGAGGCCCTTTTTAGAGGAAAGATAAGAACCGGCTATGTGGAATAAGGAATGGTATGGGGAGAAGGGGTAGAAACAAAGCAGGTAAGGTGAAATGCCACGTGTGACTGCTTTTCCTATATCATTGAGTAGAAAAAAAGCCGGCAGTGTTTACACGGTAGCCCAAACCCCAATAAGCAGCAGTGGAAACCTCAGCTTCATTTGTTTCTTGCATTCCACCTACTTCTGAAAAAGATTTGAGGTCACCTACATGTCGACATACCTTGTAGAATTGCTCATTCTTCCTACCAACACATATTGATTGCCAGTAATGACCCCATAGTAGAGGCTGGGTTACCTGTGACCTGCCTTCCCTCCGGGAAGTCAGACACCAAAGCACTTAACTCTAATATAAGAAAGCAGTTAGCTCTAATATAATAAACAGCCTGGAGGGGAGAGGATTAAATTCTTTCTGATTCAGTTTCAACAGGGTCTAAAGGGATGAAAAGATGTGAATCAGGAGAAGATGGGCTAGTAGAGAAGGTGTGCAGAGCAGAGGGCACAGCAAGGGCACCTGGAGGCCCAAGTTGTTGTGACTACAGCCCGGGGAGCCCTGGTTCCTGGGGGCACCTGATGGGAAAGGGGTGGGGGTGACAAATGTTAAGTGCCCAGGCTGGAAAAGTGACACCAAGACCAAGATGGGGCTCTGTTTTTGTAGGCAGGAGCATCCATAAGTTTTTAAACAGATACATAATTGATATTTACTATGGAATGAAAGTTCAAACTGTGTCTTTCCACCTGTTTATTTCTAGCCCTGTGTGCACAAATGCTGAGAAAAATCTCACCCCTTACGTGACTTGCCACCACATCAAATGAAGCATGCCTGAAACTCACATTCCTTCCTCATCAACAACTCACTTTGTGTCACCAACGTACGCGTGTGTACCTCTGTGCTCTCAAGCACCTCAGTGTCTCACATGAGTCTGAAGTTCGATTTATTAGATTCTTCATAGCCATGCATGTACGAGAGCCAATGTTCCTTGGTTCTTATGTATTTAGTAGATCAAAGAATAAAACGTACTCTTTAAGGTGCATATTTTTGCTCAAGATTTCTGTTTCCTTTTTTCCCCTAGCCAAATACGTGTATATAAAGTTTTTTATGAAAGAAACCAGAAACAAGAAAGCCTTGTTTTAGGAAGGTCTTCTGTCCTGAAAGTGACATTTTCTTAGCCTTCTTAGGTAATTTTATATGAGAGAAATAAGCCAGCCTTACCGTTTATTTCCTGTAACCTTCCCTCCTCAGTTTGCCACCTCTGATGAATGCTGAGGAATCATGTGCAGTGTTTAAAATCAGAACCTTTCTGAAGAGCTGGATGCTTGTGTGGCTGAATTGGCTTAGGAGATACATTGCTAAAAAATCAGTTTAAAACTTTTAAAGAAAATCCAGTTCCCTTCGTAATATATTCCATGTATAATAAAACTGTTGAGAAAAATGTGGTATTTTTCTTTCTGTCTTTTTTGCCACCTCATGCCTCTGAGAAGTTAATGGTTTCGGAAAAACACTCCAAACCCAACAGATCATGTCAAATATTTGGTTTGGCAGGATTAATATTTCACTGCAGTGTGACAATGGGAGCGCTATCCCAGTTTTAGGGATGATTATGTAAACTAATGAGCCCCATCCATTAAAAAACTTAGGGAAACAAAAAGCTATTTATCATGTGGGCTACACTGACTATACTTAGAGGACACCCAAGCAAGTACTAAATACTTAAAATGAGGTCACATGTAATTAAGGTTGCTCTTTTTGTGATGCTAAGGTTAATAATTTATGACACTGTGAAAATGTTTAATATTGCTTTATTTTTTCAAAATCTCAATGGTTTGTTATTCTGTACCTTGCTCCCCAGTGGCTTGAAATTGACTTTTAACTTACGTTTACCATCTTCCAAATTATTTCTGTTACAAGTGACCCAAAGAATTACTGTTGTGGGGCTGGGGCTGTAGCTCAGTGGTAGAGTGCCTTGCCTAGCACATGTGAGGCACTGAGTTCGATCCTCAGCAAGTAAAGAAGGTATTATGTTCATCTACAACTAAAAATATATTTTTAAAAAGAAGAGAGAGAAAGAATCACTGTTGTAATTGTACACCTTGGCCCAATAGAGGGAAGTGACTCTAGAATTTATTCTGGGGAAAGAAAAGGTGCTTAATAGCTCTGACTTTAATTGCCCTTAACCTGGAAGAGATTATTCCCAGCATCAGGATCACACCTGCAGCTGTCCTGTAGAATTGTTCAGGGAAGAAAAAAGTAGAATTCAAGATACTGCCCTGTGAATTGGTATATGGCTCTGTCCATCCAATTCCTTCAGGACAACTCCCTATTGTGAACTGTTTTGTTGGGAAAATGAGTGATTCTTCCAGAACTATTTTATCTATTAGTTATAAAATGTTAGAGACATGACCACCATTTATAGAATATCAGTCACTGTTGTAAACACTTAAAAATAAACATAATCTTAGCAACAGTCCTGTGAGAAAAGTACTATTACTCTCACTTTATAGAAAAGGAAACTAAGTCATGAGAGGTTAAGCAGCTCATCCAAGAACACTGCACTGATGAGTATGGTTGCTGTAATTCTAAACCCAAGCAGTGCTTCTCTAACACTAGACCATGCTGCTTCTCCATACGTACAGTTTCTCAAGCATGAAGAGACATGCACATCCACAAAAATGTTATATTTGCAAACAATTTCTATTTTAGATCTTTGCGCTTTATAAGAATTCCCAAGTGTGTGTGAGGATTGCTAAGATATGGAGCAGAAATATAAAATACTCCCAACATGTTTATGTGAGCTGTTGGTGTATTCTAAATGTACAGGATACCTGATGGGCCATCCAAAGGTGATAGTGCTAAGACCTTGATGTTTATAAATGGCCTTGGATTCTGCATCTTTCCTCAGTCTCAGAATCACTTTTATATTGCATCTGGCCCTCCTTGTGAAACCTTCTCATAATCTAGTTTAGGCTCTTTATTTTCCCTTTAGAAAGTCAGTTCCCATCCTGACTTCAAAAATAGTAGCAGAGTTGAACATCTGGAGAGCTGCTTGTCCCTGAACAGCTGAAGATATCATGGTATAAGTCTGTGACAGCCCAGAATTGACATGAACAATTTGGGCGGAGCTGTGGTATTTGGGAATGTAGGCTTAACTAGTAGCATAGGAGGGGAGTTTGATCAAAACCTGTGTCACAAACAAGCATAGTCCTGTGGAAATCCTGTTTTATATGGTGAAGCACTATTTTTTCTTTTCTTCCTGATATTTTGAAACCAGCTCCCTTAGGGATAGAAGTGTAGTTTCAAATAAACTTTTAAAGGGGATTTCCAAGAATACAAACACACACACACACACACACACACACACACACACATTAGCCCAAACTTTTTCAACTAAGGAAAAAGAACACATTTTTTTCCTAAAATAAAGCAATATGATAGATTTTTAGTGATATTTTGTTCTACAAAATGATATTTGTATTCTGTATTTTATTTTCATTAAATTTTTAAAAATCTTCAATCAGTGCCAGAATATAGAGAGATCAGAAGTTCTAATTGAGAATTTCATCTTTTTGCTTTATTCTTGCTCTCTACCTTCTGACACTTCTGTGCTCTGCAGCAAGGCCTCTCCGGTTTCACAGGGAGACACAGAGGAATTAAGATTGAGACTTACAATTTGTCAGTTTGCCAGCTCTATGGGAGCTTCAGTGTGGCAAGGAGTTAAAACAATTTCACAAAGTGAAATTTATGGATTACCAGTGGATTTTTATTGGTAATGCTTTATTGTTCTCTTTGGTCAATGAAATTTAAAAATGGGTTCTTTAAAAAAAATCTTTATACAGCCTTAGAAACTACTAGTTTTGTTTTGAAATTGATAATAAACCTCAGTTAGAAGCATATCCTATTTATTAAGACAGTTTCATGTTCAAATTTCAAGAGCCGTATGGCTGTATAGCTGTATTACTTCATCTCTCATTCTTCTCTGTGAGACTTTTTCTTAAGTTTCTTAACTGGACTCATAAAGTTCCAGGTATGAATTTATTTCAGAGTTTCCCTGAATCTGACAGGTAGATTAGATGTGATTTCACTGGGGGAAACAAATACTATGGTTTTATTTACTGAACTACTTCTGGGAGAGCAGTAAGTTATTAATTTAGTTATTTCCTCCTGAAGTGCTTATTCTTTGAATTAAAAAATAAATAAATAAAAAGCAGGCTTCAGAATTGTTTTGGTGAAATCTTCTCAAAGTATAGTGATTCTGGAGTAGAGGACCTTAAATTACTTTCTCACTCCAAGAAGAAATTGTAACTCTAATCCCCCTTACAGTATCAATGGGGCAAGAGAAAGGATATTACAGAGATTCCAGGAATGAAACATTCTTGTGATGATTACTGTGCAACTAGAAAAACTGGCTGTCAGGATTTCATCCTTTGGTCTGTTCATCTGTTCATTGTTTCACACATGTTTTTTGATTTGCCTTCCTTAGAGTATATCACAATGAAAAAAGTCAGAAATACATGGTGTGTCTCATATTTAAGAGATGCCACAAAACTTGTTTTCTCCTTCTAGATTATTGTTGGAGTTTGGATACTTACATGTAGCTGACAAGTGTGACCCATTGGTTATATGTTGACAGACGGATGTTAGACCCACCTAGAAGTTCCTTTACCTGTCTATCTCTAAAGCTCTTATGAAACAGTTTTTCTGAACTGGGGCACTGGGCCAGACCTCTGTTGTGTACAGCTGGTTTTACCTTCTAATAAAGCTGAAAACAATAAACAATACCTCTAAATTTTAGCTACTTGCTATGGTTTGGATATGGCTTGAGTTTGTGCCCAAAATTAATGTGCTAGAAACTTGGTCCTCAGTATAGGGATGTTAGGAGGTGGTGAATCCTTTAAGAGGTGAAGATGGTTAGGTCATCAGGGACATAGCCCTTGGAAAGGATTAGTATGATTCTCATGGGACCCTGGTTAGTTTCTGTGAGAGTAAGTTACCAAAAGAGTAAGTTTGGCTCCCGACTCTCTTGTGCTTTCTGTATGCCATCAGCTGTGGTATGATGTGATCATATTTGCCCTATCCCCAGCCGTGGGCAAATATGATCGTATATAATTGTAATCAGCAAAGATGGAATATGTCGCCATGTTACTCTATAACCTTCATATGGTCATTTTTAGTGATTGTGTAATTAGTAAACAGGTCATTCACCCTTGATAACTTTGAGGAAAATAAAAGAGTCAGTAGTGTCTACATCAGGGGCTAATAGCCTTTTCAGTATTCTGCATCTTCACTTCTGTTCTTCTCTGATGAAATCGGGTGAGGAAATGGAGGATTGATCACCCCTTTTTGGGAAGCCTGCCTCCAAGTTCTGATTGGCAGCTTCTCTGATAAATTCAGGCTTCCATAGTGGTGGCTGGACTCTTCCTATCTCCTACACCTTTCACTTTCCTCTGAAACATTCAGTACTCTCTTAAATGGAAACCCATGGTCACATCATCAACATGGTCAACTGCAATATTAATTCTTAGTTAAAACCTTAGGTGGGGTTAGTTGTCTATGAAATAAGAACAATAACAAGATACACCAGTGGGTATTTGCTAATGAGTACAAAGTATGCTAGAAGAGATGGACAGCGACGCCTGATTGTCAAATGTTGCTCAAATCAGCTGATCTGAAGTCTGTTCATCTATGCAACTCCTCCTAAATGGAGTGGAAGATTTTACATGGAAACTGGCATATCTGAGTTAGGAGGCCCTGGCTGTGAGGTAGTTCCGAGCAAGATTGCAAAGCGCAAGCACTGATGTGGCACTCTCAGTTCTCATCTGTTCTCTGCTATGGGTTGTGTGTGTTGATCATGTTCCCAGCAAGATTGAATTTCCAGCCTTGGAAAAAGGTCACTCTGCCTGAACTACTGTTTTTATCCATCTATTCAGAGAGACAAAGTAATGCTTTATTTCAGCCTGAGTTATTGTGAAGGAAAATAAAAAGCTACTAGTGTCTTTCAGTTCATTTTTTAATAAGCTGTTAACATCTGCCTAAATATCATGGACTTAATTTTTTCTTTTTATTACTCATTATGAAATTGTCAGTAATGACAGTGCTTTAAATGAAAAACCATCCGAGTGACAGACAAAAGACAACATGGTTTTGCGTGTAGAATTGGAGAAATAAATAGCAGGTTTCTTTCTCTTTTTTTTTAACTAAGTATAGAAAATAATGTGTGTACATCTTTTCATTCTGCCGAGTATCTACTCTATACATGGAGGTGTACGCAGATGAGTAGAGTCTGTCCTTGTACTTGGAGAGCTTAAAGCCTAGTGGGGAATTAGACCAATAAATACATCATCATGCTCTAGTAGAACGATTGCTAGAAAAGAGGCATGCATATAAAACTCATTGGAGATCTAGGAGAAAAAGCACTTACGTGTGCAGGAGAAAGTCAGGCAAACTTTGTTAGAGAGGTGACCTTATAGCTCACACTTGAAAGATGAGCAGAAGTTTTTCCAAGCAGAGGAGATGGAAATCCTAGGAACGGGGAAACAGGATGTGCAAAGGCAATGAGGTGTGGCAAAGCTTACAGTGTCTGGGAAGCTTAAAGTAATTCAATATTTCTGACAAGCACATATTTTACTATTATTGGAGCATAAACCACAGGGGACACGTGTCAGAGGATATGCCTGGAGAGATAACAAGGTACTGCATCATAAAGTATTCAATTTAAATAAAGAGATTTTAATTTTCCTCTGAAGTATCTCTCAAACTTTGATGTGCCTAAGAATCACCTGGACAATTTGGTAGAATGCAGATTCCTTAAGCTTCAATCCCAAAATTCTTGAATCATTGGGTGTGGAGAAGACCTCCCCCAAATTTGCACTTCTAACAAGTACTGCAGATGATTCAGTAATGGTAAAATAGAAATCATACTTGGAGAAACTCTGCTGTTTAGCAGTGGGAAGCCATTGAACTTTATTTCATGGGCGAGTGATATGATCATATGCATATTTTAGAGCTGGGTAGTTTTGGAACAATGGTTTCACACTGATAGTGGGGAGCATTGAGAAGCAGAACTACATTAATCCGGTTTAGAAAAAAACAGAAGCTATTATGAAGTGTAGTAATGGGGAAAAACATGAAAATTTATTGTTCTTTTGTAATTTTATAGAGAGTAAAATCTTTTACTCATTTACTTCCCTGCCCACCCCCCCATTTTCCAGTTTCCCAAAATGGTATATTTTTCTTTTAAAGAGGGATTTGCCAGTGAAACTCTACATCATGTACAACCACAATAATGGGATCTTACTTAGAATAAGTTATATGCCATGTATGTACAAAATGTAAAAATACCCTCTACTATCTAAAGAGAGTCAATAAAAAACATTTAATTTTTTTAAAGGAAAAACTAAATAAGATGGGATTTGCTCTATTATCTTCAATTTTTCTCTTTCTCTTGTGTACATGGCATCTGGATTAGTTTTTTTCCTCTATTTTTTTATCCATTATGTATTAGCATTCTTTATAATTTTTTACGTATTTTATTTCCCAAGAACCCTAAAAGAGACAGTTCTTATTTCATATCACCCATCTGTCTACCATATTGGGTGATTTGAGTGGCGTTTTTACACTTCTTATTAACTGGAATAAATTTTGTTTTGAAAGTTTTTGATTATCACGAACATTAATTTGGGTGGCTTCTTAATATATATGACAGTACATTAGTTCAAAGAATATTTCTATAAAACCATAAACTTAGCCTCCACTTTCTAGTTTTCCCAGTCTAGGTAAGGAAAGACTAAATTTTCTAGCCTCAAGAAAAATTACTTTGTGTGCATTAAATGATAGCTATTTAATTCTTTGAAATGAAGAATATTATTTTTTACTGTATACATCTGATTAATAGTAAAGCAGCCCAGTTTTTTTAACAGTACATTTATTTTTTCTGAGCAATGAAAGAAGAAAGTTTACAACACAATGTAGGAAAGTGGGTGGGTCTGGAATTCAAAACTACCCATATAAATGCACAGCCTCACCAATCTGCAAATAATAATGCATATATTCATCCAAAACCAAAGCATTCTATGGATTTATAACCCAGTCAGCTTTGAAAATGCCCATTTGCCCAGTTGCCATAGACAGGTAAAGATTTATGTCCAGAAAACAGAGATATTTTTCATTTTTATATTATAAAATTCCTGTGAGTAGGAAAGACCTTTTTTTAAAAAGCAATTTTAGTATTTATTTTCGAGGCTCATAGAGCATTTACTCATGCATTTTATTTCATGTGTCAAAAAATATAAGTCAAATTTTATGAAAATGTCAGAGAAAAGTGTGTTCTTTCTTAATTTTGTAAACTCTTCAAAGTATTCTAAAACTCTCAGGAACATGAACTTACAGGTTATGATAACAAGACTGTCAGATGTTTGGCTTCTGGAAATTTAACTTGTTATTGGATTAAAAATAGTTTAGACTCAAAAATGTAAAAAAAATATACAGAAGAACAACAACAGTCATTCTCATAGATGTTCACTAGAAATACTTAATTTCTGTTTTTTATTCATGTATAATCATGTTTAACATTTTAAGTAATGTTAATGTCACTGAGTTGCTTAGCGCGTTGCTTTTGCTGAAGCTGGCTTTGAACTCACAGTCTTCCTTGCCTCAGCCTCCCAGGTGGCTGGGATTACAAGTGTGTTCCATGGTACCCAGCTTAAAGCAGTATTGTTTTTGTTTCCTATGGCTAGTGTAACAAATTTTGACAATCTAAGTGACCTAAAACAGCACATATTTATTCTCTTATTAGAGTTTTAGAAGTCAAAAGCTTAAAATAAGTTCCACTGGACTGAAGTCAAGGTCTTAGCAGAACTGAGCTCCTTCTAGAAGCACTGAGGTGGGATCTGTTTTCCCCCTTGTCCAGCTGCTAGAGCTGCATACTTTGCATTCCTTGGCTCTTGGCCCCTTGTTCCATCTTCAAAACCAGCAGCATAGCTCATTCTTTAGCTTCATATTGTCACCTTCATATCTAACTCTGCCCCACGTTTATAGAGATTCTTACGGTTACATTTAAGCTACTCCCCACTCAGTGATCCTCCCTTTAGCCTAGCAAAATCTCTTGCCTCAAGATCTTTAACTTAATCACATCTGCAAGATTTCTTTTGCCATGTAAGGTAATGTATTCACAAATCTCCAGATTAGAACCTGAATATCTTTGGAATTAATTAAGCGACTCATTTTAATGGTCTTTACTGGTTTTCTAATTTTATGATTGTTTCAGGATTTAGGAAGGATTGCCCTTGTCTTGTAACTTTGAGTTTCTCCCTAATATTGTGCTACTGTAAGGAATTCTGAGACTAATTTCCAAATCCATAAATCTTTAAGTAAATGAAGATGTACTTGAACTTCTTTGTTTAAATTCCAGGTTGTGAATTATATTTCATATATATATATATATTTTGTGTATAGGTATATATGTACACACATGCATTTATATGTATGTGCACCTATCTACACAGACACATACATATGTGTGTGTTTATTCTCCATGTTGTTTTATAGAAAGTTGGTGCAGAGTACTTACATACATAGGAATATGAACTTAACCTCTGAGCCATATCCCCAGCCCTTTTTATTTTTTATTTTGAGATAGGGTCCCACTAAATTGCTTAGGGACTCACTAAGTTGCTGAGGCTGACTTTGAACTTGCTATCCTTCTGCCTCAGCCTCCAAAGCTACTGGGAGGACAGGGGTGTACCATCATATCCAGCAGTATTATCATTTTTTAATCTTCACCAATTAAAAAGGTAAAAATGATATATGATTGACAATTGCATTTCTCTGATAAATGGAGTAAATACTTTTCATGGCTGACATTGTATTTATGCCCCTTTAAATTAATATAGTTTAAAAAATTTGATGGGGTAAATAAATGATCTAAGTTGTGCATGATGGCCTTTGCTTGAGAAGTCTTTGACTAAAAATGTCAAGTCCTCACTGTTTTAGTTAGCTTTATCACTGCTGTGACCAAAAAGACCTGAGAAAAGAACCATTTTAAGGAGGAAAAGTTTATTTGGAGGCTCACAGTTTCAGAGGTCTAGGTCCATAGGAAAGCAACCTAGTTTTTTAAGAATACATTCCTTGGATCTAGAGGTAAGATAGAACATCATGGTGGAAGAGTAGTATGGTAGAGGAAACTGGCTCACACATAATGTTCAGCAAGCAGAGCTCACCAAATATATGCCCCAAAGCCATGTCTCCAATGCCCACCTCCTGCAGCCACACCCTATCTGCCTTCAGTTACCACTCAGTTAAACCCTATCAGGGAATTAACTTACTGATTGGGTTAAGACTCTCATAACAAAATCATTTCACCTCTGAATGTTCTTGCATTGTTCACACATGAGTTATTAGAGGACATCTACTATCTAAACCATAACACATGTCATCCCAATATGTGTCAATTTGAATCATCCTTAAAAATGGAATAAAATTCTGTTAGAAGCACATGGTTTATACCTCTGTGTATGTGTGTGTATGTATGTACATGTATATATATGTCTGTATGTATATATATATGCGTGTGTGTGTGTGTGTGTGTGTGTGTGTGTGTGTGTATATATATATATATATATATATACACATACATACACACACACACACACACACACACGCATACACATATTCCTAAGTGGTACTTTGAAGGCAATTCTTATCTCTCATTTTAGTGGGATAATTTTCCATAAATTTAGTTATCTGACCTGGAAAAATATTCAAGAAAAGAAGAACTGATAAATTAACCTTAATCTTATATTACAGAAAGGCCTTGGTGTCAGCTACTAAGGGACTAAATATAACCACACTGACCCACTTAAACCAAATTGACACTTCTTATAATTGCACTGTAATTCATGCTCAGGAATGAGATGAGAAACGATGTACCTTGTACCCAAGCTTCTGGATCAAGAAGCACCATGTCCTTGAGGTTAACTCCAGAAGAAATTAGTAGCTGAGTTCACTGTTAACTGTCAAAAAGTATTCAGCATTTCATATATAACTAGTTATATTTGTATGCCACAATTAGTTACCTGTGCATGGTCCTCGTTTCCTGGCATTTTGAAATCTGAAATAATAGACCTTCCTAATGGGTATAGTGTATATTAATGATAGAATAGACTCATGAAACAAATAGGCCAAAGAGCTTTTTAAAACATACATAGGGGGTAAATCTTCAAAATATTGAGCTTCTGGCTCTAACTTTGCTATCATTTACCTTTCTGACTGGAAACAAATCCATTCTCAGTCTTTTCCTTTCTTCTCCCTGTCCACTCCCCTCACCCTTCACCCCTCCATCATTTCTCTCTTTCCTTCCCTTTCACCCTGGTCTTAACAGTCATCCTAATGTTAGTATTGAGGATGTAAAGATGAAGAAGCTGTAGTCCTCACCTTCAAGGAGCTCGTATTCTTAGGGGAACTAATCTGCAAATAAATTTGGATTTTGATAAGTGACCAAACCCTTCCATGTAGAAACTGTCAGGGGCAGAGCCCAGGAGAAATATGTCTAATCCACCAGGGATGGTGGGCTCCTAACAATGAATGCCTTGAACAAGTAGCAACAAAGTCCAGCCTTAAAGCGTGGTGTAGGAGTTAGCGTTCCTATTTATGGGAGGGCTTCCTGTTTGTGAAATGAGGGCCTTTAGCTCCAAATGTTGTTCTCAGCTCCATAATTGGATTGCTGGCTCTGCTAGAGGCCAATGCTGCATGCAGTTTATTGATGGATCTTCCAGATTGCTGTTTTAGAGTAAAGAAACACTCTCATCTCTGGGTCTCTCCTACTAGCCTCCTTCTTATAGGATAACCCCTCCAACCCTGTGAGGGTGCCCTCCCATTTCTGGCAGCATTTTCTGCTCTTCCCAGGTTGGAACTTTCTTTGAGTTGTAGGCCTTTTCTCAGGGCCTTCCCCTATTTGAAGGGGGTAGTATTAGGTTGTCTTCTCAGGAAGTGATTCTGAATGCCTGCCCCCACACCCTCCCCAGTCCGTGGGTTGTGCTTCATATTCTGCTATTTTTTCACATTTATGTCCATCTCTTAGATTTCGTGAAGTTTCTTGCTAACCTTTCCAGGCCTCTGCTTCTCCTGGGATCCAGAAAATGTATAAGGAAGATATTGTGTTCTCCAACCATTCCAGCTGGTCTTCATCCTGTTCTTTCCGTACTTGGCCTTAATCATTCACTCCGCACTTGGGGATCATGTAATTCTCTGCTTAGTCTATCAGGAAAGGGAAATAAATAATTTCATTTCATTTGATCCATTCATTTCAGAAAATGAAATCTTCTTCAACAGTATTTTTGGGGGTTGGGCGGGACCAAGGATTGAACTCAGGGACACACAGCCACTGAACCACATCCCCACATTTAGAGAAAGGGACTCACTAAGTTGCTTAGCACCTCACCCTTGCTGAGGCTGGCTTTGAACTCGCAATCTTCCCGCCTCAGCCTCTGAGCGTCTGGGATTACAGGCATGCGCCACTGTGCCTGACTCAATAGTATTTTTTTTAAACATTCCCAGAATGATATAAACCTGTTTATGTAAACTTTCTCTGGGTTATTAACATTCACATCTATCCCTACAAGTTCATTTTCATTTATCTTTTTATCTTCCTTCATATTTTAGCATTGTGAGTACAAAATTGTTTAATAAATATTAGAAGAGATGTCTTTCAACCCACTCCTCATACGTGCAACTTTCTTCACATTTCTATCCTAGACGTTAATTTTTCTTTTTTCCTGAACTTGCTCATTTAGGACAGGAGATATGCCATTTACATTCCTATCTTCAAACTCGCATAACAGCAGTTAGAGGGTGACCACAGTGGACCCATCGGTGTGGACCGCCTTGGCAAGTAGTCATTTTGAAGTGCTCTGAAGATGAGATTGGAAGAGGTCAAAGTTAGTTTGTAGCTGAATCCCTAGACCAGGTCAGGATCAGTAAGAATGTGAATAGGAACTCAGTGTCAACCCCTCTGTCATTAGTGTCTTCACATTGGATGTGGCCACATCACCAGAGCATCCTGCACAGGGACCTGGCTGCTTCCCAAACCTCACACCCACCCCAGAAACCATCATGTCCTCATAGTGTGTTGGTTCAAAAAAGGGTCTGGAGATATTATCTTTTAACAATGTTCTGGGTGTATGTGTGTGTGTGTGGGGGGGGTGCTGCTAGAGAAAGATCCTTATTAATGGGCAGGGGTCCTCTGGTGGAAAAGTAGATTCAACTCAGTATAGAGAACCTGACATTTTCTATACAGGAGGGCAGTGAGCGGTGAAGGATTTCACTGTTTCTTACATACTCATTTCTTCCTAAGCTAGCATTTCAGTAGGATGACAAGCTGATTTTTCAATTTCATTTACCTTTCTCAGAAAACAATGGCTGATAATGTCATCCTGACAAATGAATGAGCGCTCTGGATCACAAAGCTTGTCCATTGTTGTATAGCTTAGTTGTTGTGCAATAAGTAGAAAATCTTGCTAAAGAACTCTGTATGTTGGCCTAGACCAGCTGTATTTTTCAGAATTTCTAGTAATCTCAATTTCCTCTTGGTTCTGTAGTCAGGGTTGTACCGTAGTTGCAATGAAACCATGCTTTAGTTTCATATAATTATTTTGTCTGTAGGAAAATGTCAGTAGTTCTGACAGTTTTAATTCTTGTGTTTACTGACTGCTGTAACTTCTGAATCATAAGTCCCCGGATCTAGCTGAACAGGTTAGAAGACAAAGTGCACTTCAGTGTCACACCTACTCTTATCTTAAGTGAGTGTGGGAATATATCAGACACTTTCACTATATTAACTAGTACATTTTGGGCTCTTTAACCTATTTTTATATTTTCAGAGTGGATGAAACCCAAATCCTCCCAAGCCTTGTAAATGCAGGAAAAAGTCATATTAAATAATGTGTAGCTGGGCTGGGGTTATGGCTCAATGGCAGAGTGCTTGCCTAGCATGTGTGAGGCACTGGGTTCAATTCTCAGCACCATGTATCAATAAATAAAATAAAGGTCCATTGACAACTAAAAAAATATTTTAAAAAAGAAATAAATTATATGTAGCTAAAACTACTTATGTCTTTACCCATCCCTTTGAGAATTTTCTTAGGTTTAAAATGCAGAAAGCGCAGGTAGGGATGATACTTGAGGCCCACAGGCCAGGGTATGCATCATTTAATCAAGAGAAGAAACAAACGGTTTATTTCATTGATTTATCTGTTTTAGTTGCAAATACATGGGCTTTTCTAGAAGGACCATTGAGAAAGCTGAGAGTTCTGAGGTACAGGAAGAGTCTTGAGGTCTTAAAACCATCCAGAGCTTGAATCCCAGCCACTGTGTCTTCTTCAACTCATCTCTGTTCAACCTACCTATAAGAAATCTGCCCTTGGTCTGTAGTTGTGGCTCAGTGGTAGAGCATTTGCCTAGCAAGCACCACATAAAAATAAATAAATAAAGGTATTGTGTCCATCTACAACTTAAAAAGAGTTTTTAAAAAATAAAAGAAATCTGCCCATGTTTCAGCCTTTTCAATCTTTGGATCCAAACCCTCTTCCACATAGTTCTTTTAATATTCATAGATAGCTATTGCTTATTCCCTAAATTTTCCTTTCTCTGCTTTCAACAGAGATCCTCAACACATAATTTGTATAGCACAATTTCAGGTCCTCTCTTACCATCTTGATTGTTCTCCTCTGAATAGCCTATAATGTGTAATTATTCCTCTTAATCTGAAGGTGAACTCAGAAAGTTCTTCCTTGAGTTTGCCTGTGGAAGAGGGAGGTGAGACTCAAAAGGAGTTTCCCTTGGATTTTTTTATGTGACATTTCCTACACCCATATAATGATCTGAAAAATATTAGCACTGATAGCTTTCCAGTTATAAATGTAGATAAAAATGAGTGAGGAAGGGAAGGTCCTTAGTATCTTAGTGCATTCTTGTGGGATTGTTAGGAATTCAGGATTCTTTGAGAACATTGTTTGGTCTGTTAATACTGATTATTTCAGTGCATCTTAAGAGAAATAGTAAATAGTTAGCATCTGAAGTGTCCTTTCAAAAGCATGTTTTCAGATACTTTTACAAACTAGGAGGTTCTGGAAATATAGAGATCAATAAAACATTGAGCACTGATGGAGGAGTCTACATTGAACAATTATAACATAGTGTGATCAGCACTTGGGTCAAGTCACGTTTAAGGTATTGAAGAGCAGACAGCATATTGAGGGTACCCTCCACTCCAGGCTTATGTCTCTCAGCATAGTATTTTTTCAGCTTCTCCATATTGACAATGTTTATATGCTGTATGCTAGCCGCTGCATCAAGGGGTTTGTGTATGTGATCTCATTTTCATTTATGTATGTCAACTTCTTAGAGATTAGTCCTACTATTTGAAGATGGGGAAAATGGGCAGAGAGTAAGTGACATGCCTAAGGTCACAGTGGGTGTTGATCCAGAATTCAAACCTGATATATCATCTTTCTCACAGCCTTTATGTAAAACTTTACATAGTTCCCAGCCATGGGTGAGACATTTGATATAATGCAGACATTTTTGATTGTCACTACTGGTATCCATGGGTAGTGGTCAGGGATGCTGCTAAACATCCTCCTCCAAAGTACAAGAAATTTCTTCAGAATTGAGGAGACTAAAATGTCAATAGGGAGACACCCTGCTCTGGAGCATTGGTCTATCTTTCTGTCAACTTATACAGTATCTTTTTAGTGCAGTTATCCCTGAGTGTCTGTAAGGTGGGAGGTGACGGATTGATTCCAGAAACCTTGTGGATTTCATAGTGCTCAAGTTCCTCATATAAAATGGTGTAGCCAAGCATGGTGGCTCTTGCATATAATCCCAGTGGCTTTGGAGGCTGAGGCAAGAAGATCTCAAGTTCAAAGACAGCATTAGCAACTTAAGGAGGCCCTAAGCAACTTAGTAAGACATTGTCTCAAAATAAAGAATAAAAAGGCCTGGGGATGTGGCTCAGTGGTTAAGCAACCCTGGGTTCACTCCCTGGTACCAAAAAAAAAAAAGTGTAGTATTTATATGTAACAGACTCACATCCACATACTTTGTCATTTCTACATTACTTTTGATATCTAATAAAATGTAAGTGCTGTGTAAATAATTTACTTTGTAATGTTTAGGGAATGAGGACAAGAAAGAATAGTCTGCACATGTTCAAAATTGATTTTATTTTCAAATATTTTCAACCTGAGTGTGGTTGAAGCCACATCCTATGGATACAGAGGGCTGATTGTACCTCCAACTACTTTTTAAAAAGAAGAGAGATAGGAAAGTATAGGGCAAGAATAATGGACCAAGACTTTCAATACCTGGGAAAGTGTTTGTCACTTACACTGACCCTGTTTCTCAAATATACACTTGGGAAGATGTATTCTTTTCTACCTTCAAGGAGTTCAAGAATCTGTGGGGACTCCACAAGAATGTGAGGATATTATGCATAAGAAAGCCCTGTACAAGAATTATTCTCAGAAATTCTTGGAGTCCTTGGTGTGAAAATATTTATGTGGGCCACAAGAATCAGCTACAGAGGACCCCACAGCAGATTTCTGTCTGCTCACCCCTCTCCCTTCTCAGCTGACTGCTCCCGGTTCTCTTTATCCTTCCTTTCTTGTAAGCAGGTTTGTTACATTATTTGCTAGATGGATGAGCCACTTTTTAAGTCCCCCCCCCCCC
>NW_025999990.1:2325060-2333429 GCF_001458135.2 Marmota marmota marmota | reverse complement strand
TTTTTAAGTCCCCCCCCCCCCCGAATTAAAAAAAAAAAATTATACCATTTCTTCTCATATCATACCAGATTTAAAGCAGCTATTTAAATTCTACTTTTTTTTCCCTTTATATGCCTTTACATAAGCATTTGTGGTTTGGGGGAATTATTTAAATACCATGCCTTACTTCAAAACGAATAACAACAACTTTGATTCATTCCTTTCTCCCATTCATTCCCGTCAACCTCTAACTTACTTGAAGGGAAAATAATTCTAGCTTTTGTTAAATCAATGCCAGGTTGTATCCTTACACTTAGTGGGTGACCATTAGCTAAATCTGTAGTTAACCAGTCATGATGCCACCATGTTCACTGTAGTAATCCATCAAGTGGATTTAGTCTAAAACTATATTTACTCATAAACCTAGTTTTACTGAGGTTTTCCTTGAGTATGGCTTCGCGTTTGTGTGTTTTTCCTATACAACAAATAGCATCACTGCAAAGTCATTAGGGACTTCCCTGGGAGCGTTTTAATGGTGATCCTTCCTGTGGTGAATCAGTGACCAGCCTTCAGGTGTGCTCAGCACACACTCCAGTGTGTTCCGGCACAGCAGCTGGATTTATTTATTTATTTTGGGGGACGGATCCATTTCGGGCTCTGGGATAGGGGAGCACGGCTGAGGATGCTCAGTGTCCAGAGCCTGCTCCTGTGCGGCACACCAGCCTCTGCTCCCTTTCCCGTGAGGCCCTGCTGGGGAGGCACTTGGGGGGGAGTGTCCTCGCTGGGGGTAGGAAGGGGCTTTGCTGCCTTCCCTGTCCAGAAGGACCTGGGGAGGGGACTTGAAGGTGTCAGGTTCAAGTCCTCCCATAGGCCAATTTTCTAAAAGTGCTTTTTAAGTTTCCGTTTGTTTCCAGGAGGGGAGGGCAAGAGGAGCTTTTTCTATTCAAATTCTTTTCCTTGTATGTAGATAGTAAAAGGAAATTCAGCACTGGGCATGTTCGGATGTGAATGGTTTTGCTGATAAGCAACAGCCTCCCGGAACTAAAGACTTAAAATAGTCAGACTCCCCACCCCCCGCAGGAGCTGCAAATGGTATCTGCCAAACAGATGACAAAGTACCTTGGACTGAATCACACACAGACAGCATTTTGAACAGAACGCACGGCTAAACTCTTGTAATTACTGTTTATAGCTGGCCAAGGCTCACTAGGAGAGGGCAAACCCAAGAGGAAATAAGTTTCCTGAACCTTGGAGAGATGGCTGTGTGTTAATTAAAGGCTAGGACGGGACGGGTAATTCTCAGACCTGCTCCAAGTTGTTCTTGGGATCACAGTTCACATCACGTTGTCTCTGGAGGGAGTGAGGAGATAATTGGGATCCTTTTTTTTTTCCCCTCTGGTTTTTTTTTTTTTTTTTCCCTCACCTCGTTTTGGTCTCATGGCCTTGAACCTGCAGTGAACTGAAGAGAGAAAGAAATGGATATGTCTGACCCCAATTTTTGGACTGTGCTCTCAAACTTTACTTTGCCTCATTTGAGGAGTGGGAACAGGCTTCGGCGAACACAAAGGTAAAAAAAAAAAAACCGCGGGATCCTTCCTTTCTCTTCCCAGAGGCCCCTTGGGCTGGGCTGCTGGAGCCCCTTGGCAACTGGGGTTTTGTTTACTGGGTGACAGTTTGAAAAGTTTATACCTTGCCAGGGGGGCACTGTTTCAGGTATTCAGTTGTCTTTAGGATTTCCTGGGCAGTCCCAATGAATGTGCTTCTCAGGGGTTCGCCTTTTGAAATGTGGGTAATAAAACATTTCCTTGTGAGTGGTGGGGAGAGAAAAAGAAGAGGAGGAGGAGACTTTCTCAGTCTGTCCCTTTGATCTAATCATGTTTATCCGTTTCATCACTCAGACTTCTTAGCCTCCTGGCACTCTTTGTAGAGCCTTTCAAATGCTCCCCTCTATTAAATATGTGACCTTTATAAGTTTCAGATGTATGATGTAAAGATAGTCCAAGTTAGCCTATCTCATATTGACTGCTTAAAGAGTCAGATCTGCATAACTTTGCCATTTTGATTTTTTTTTTTTTTTGACTGGTTTGCTGGCATTTATAACTAATACAGGGCTGGCCTTTTCATTTTGAAATATATTTGACAGAACAGGTAGGGGAAATTTTTCAAAGTCAAGATGAGGCTTGTGCTGTAAGTGAAAGGTAATTTGGAGATAGTTTGCTGCCACTTGAAATGAGAAAATATGATTTTAAAGGAGACATTTCTCTCCACATGTCTGCCCAGCACACAACAGTAGCATTGTTGTGGTTTAAGAGGGGTACACCCTCCCAGTTGTGTAAATATGGATTCCTTGTTTTTCATCAAAACTTGCTTTACACGTACATGTGAATATGCATGAAAGCAACAGCACAGCCAAACAAACAGGATGCATACTATCAGATTTGGAACTTCGAATTCTCTGTGCCTCCACTATTGAAAGAACACCAGAAAATGGTTCTTTCTGTTTGCTTATACCTGTAACTATTTGCATAATGTAAATGCAAATATTTAATACTTCGGAAAACTTAGTAATTTTTCCTTTTGAAATTTTCCACAGTGTTTCTTATATTTCAGGATATTCTCACATACACTTTGTACACACACACAAATCACATGCTTGTATGTGTGTGAGTGAAATCTGGCAGATTTTAAAGTCATACCTTAATATAACTTGAACAATGTTGCTATCACTAAACCATTCTGGTGTAGTTTGTGCTTTTTAAATAATGTGTCTATGCTTTTTTTGTTTGGCTTTGTAATATGTTCAGAGACTCTTTTAGTATTGGTCATGTGGTTTTAAGCTGTAATATTGATGTGTCATATCTCCAGAACAACTAAGAAAGTTGAAGAGAGATACATGCAATGCCCAGACAGGCCATTCTTCACATGGTGATACACCCTATAACTTCTCACCTGTTCATGTTAATGGGAGCCTTTTATGTTTCTGAGTGGAGCAGTCTTGCCTGCTATGTAGCCTTCGCTCATACCTGGAGCCAGTTCTTGGGGAGATAAGGCTGCCCTGGCATTATACTTGTGTGTCTGAACCTGAAAAGCAGCTTTTCCTCCCTTTGCCTACCTGTTGGGAGAGTCTGATGCCCAAGGAATTCTCAGCTGGTCAGCCCGGGCTTTAGGACAATATTCGCCTAGTCTGATCAATTCAGTTCATTTAACTTACATTGGCAGAGAGTCTAGGTTCTAAAGGAACCTGGGTTCTTCCCAGCAAAATGAGAAATTATGAGAGGACCATGTCCATGTTCCCCGCACCCCTCACCAAATCACGGATCTGTATATTCAGTTCAGCAAAACAGACAGGGAGGTGGATTTTCCTCCATCCTTCTAGGAGTATAGGTTATCACAGCCTATTTATTATTGGGAACCTTCAGGATTCTTGGAGTTTGGAAGTAAACATCCTAAAGATCCTCTCTGCATCCTTCTAGTCACTCTCCATCTCAAAACACCAGCACTGCTTTAGATTTGCATGTTGAGTATCCCTTACCTGAAATGCTTGGAACCAGAAGTGTTTCAGATTTCAGAGTTTTTCAGAATTTGGGATGTGTTCATAGACTTTACTCATTGAGCATATTTGAATCTTTCAGATTAGGAATGAGGTCCTCTCCGTAGATTTGGAAAAATGAAGGGCATGTTTCTTCCTCTCCAGGGAGCACATATAGCTGTGTATTGTTATTTTGACAGTGGTCAATTCTGTCTGTATACTTCCATAATGGCATGGAGCATATGCTTGCATTCCAACTCTTTCCCTTCTGGGATACTCCTTAACAGCACTAAAACCTGTCTCCTTTAACTCTAACCCCATTTCTTACCTAGATGGGCAGGTTCCCTAAAAATTTCTCCTTTTCAGAGGACCTTTTAATTCCCAAATTGTACTGTTCATTTGCCAGGCTCAGTGGAAGGTGTCCTCAGTATCTAGTTGAAGCCACTCATCCTTGCCCTCTGTCAGACTTACATCAGCCCTTGGATTTTCTGTCTGGGCCAGCCCTAGCTTCTTTCCTGCACACCTGTTGACTTGTCTGATGTATCATTCATTTTGATATTTTAGCCCAGCTATGTGTTCGGGTTCACATTGTAATCTAGAGAATCTCATCTTAACCTATTCTTTAATATCAGCTTCTTTTTTTTTTTTTTTTTGCAAGGATAAAATACAGCTATGAGCCTGTCAATGAGCATCTTAGAGCTCATAGGGATAGGTTTGTGCCACTTAAATAAAAGGTAGATTGAATGGTTTCAGAATCCTACCTTAAACCTGAGTTATGGTTCCAGTTGTTATCATGCAAGTTTTTGTTTTGCTGCATCATGTTTACCTTCCAGGTCCAGCACAACACTGGCTTGTTGGTTTGGTTTGTCCTCTCACAGGAACACTTTAAAGGTTCCTCTTCCAATTCAGAGCCCTGCCTGGCCTGTAACTCCCAGAGTTCTTAGGGAAAGGACCCTATAGACTTACTATCAGGGCAAGATCTTGAGGATTGCGGAATACTGAGAAATGCTTCCTCAACCTTCATTCTTTTTTGTTTTTGCCATAGCAGACATTGGGCTGTCCAGATGCACATGGACTTATGTCTGCTGCTTTGCTGTAAATCTGGGATATTCCACTGGAAATGGTTTCTTTCTGTGACTGCCTTTGCCCTTCTCTCCCCTTCCCTAGTTTAATCAAGGCCATTTCAAAACAGCCATTCACCTGTTACTTTGAGGATACACTTTCACCCTTTTTTTTTTAAGACGGAAGTAAAATTCACATCTTTAAAAATTTTAAACTTTGTAGATCTCTGGATACTGTGCCCCCCTTCACAGCAATGGGAGTTAATTGGTCTGAGTCCCCATTACTGTCTTTGCTTATAACATCTTCTGACATTTGATTAGGAATGAGGGGATGAGATCAAGCTTGTGTTTCAGTTATATTTCCTTTGGATCCTAGTACAGGCTAACATGGATTTCTTAATGTTGCTACTAAGCTTCAAGATGAGACTTTCATTTTGTTGAAGTACTGTCTTGAGAACCTAGAAGGTGCTTAATTTTTACTCTTAATGTTCAGAAATCTGTCATGTTTTCATTTGGTCAAAATGGTGACCTACAAACTTGGATGACACCTCTATCAGTAAAACCCTTATCCATGCCAATGAGCAGTTTGTGACATAGTTGGTCAGGCTGAGCAAATTTTTGAATGCATTTTCATAAGAACTCCAAATTCTGAGAACCAAGGGACAAAAGAATGTTTTTTGTTTTGTTTTGTTTTGGTTTGGTTTTGCTGAATTTGCATTACTCAGCAGTTGCTATGAACAGCAGGTACATTTAGGGATCTTAAACTAACTGCTCTAGTTGTCAGAATGTACTGAATTTTTATGCACAATTTATCTTGCCTTCGTCTGTAGTGTTTGGTGAGTTTTTCTCTTTGTTTTGCTCATGAATTTATGAGAAGGATAGAGAATAGACTTCTTTCCTTCTTTGGCACTCTGGATGTTGGTGAATTTATAGTCACCCTTTGTACCCAAGCCCAGTCAAATTTACAATAATTAAGCACCTTTATGTACCTGGGCACTGTGACCCAAAACTGCATTGCAAACCATGGTAATGGCAAGTATTTACAAGGTACATATAAGCCCTAGGAGTGGCTTGTGCTGAAGCCACTCAGGGAGCCAAAAAAGGCATCACATAGAAAAAGCAATACTTCAGGAAGTTTTGAAGGATAGATTAGGTATTCATCTGACTAGACAGGACCTTCCCAAGGGGCAGAAGAAATAGTGGTTTGGTGGCCTTAGCAACACAGAGTGCAAGGAACTATACATAGCTGGATATTGCTAGAGCAGAAGAACATAACTCAGTATTGGTGGAGCAGGAAGCATGAAGAGGTAGTCCAGCATCATGGCTAGCAGGGTAGATCGAAGCCAGTTCGCCTGCTTTCAAATTTTGTCTCTAGTTAGGTTCTTTGGACCTCAGTTGCTCATCTGTGAAATCGGGATAAGTTAATTACTTAGGATTATTGTAAAGATTAAAATGCATTCATATGTATAAATTGCTTAATGTGCTGACTGGCACATAAAAACTCTGAATAAGACTTAGCTGTTACCATTATCACTATTATTACAATATGGGGATGAGACTGGGAAGGAGAACTGAGGAAGCTTGTTCTTCTTCCTGTGTGGGATGGAGAAGACTGGTGGTACTGGGGAGTTCAGCCTAGGAGTGAGGATGAGACCTAGACACCAATCAGTAAGTCATTAGAGTTTCCTAGCTGAAAGATTTTGCAGGTCTGAATAAAGAATATAGTGTCTTTGAGAGAGATTAAAGAGGTTAAAATTGATAGAATTCAATGAGCTATTGGCACTGAGGGACAATGAAAAATTCCTTGATAGTCCTGGGGTTTTTGACTTGGGGAACCAGGGAAATGGAGGAACCACCTGTTCATATAAGAGTTGGGGAGAAGACATAAGGACCTGTACTTGCGAACACCCCTTTTATCTCCCTAAATACAGTTATATCCACACTTGTTGAGTGTCATCTGTTGTGTGCTGGATGCCATAGGGCATTCATGCTTTCATCCAACCCATGCTGGTCAAGTGGAGCAGTGGTGGACAGGACAGAGTGCTTGCACCTCACCAATAAACAAGTATCTAAGCTGAGAAGAGAGAGTAACTGGGCATGGGGTGAGGGATGCTTTAGATAATGTGGTCAGGGAATGTGTTTCCAAAGGCTAATATTTAAGAGGAGACCTAAAAGATGAGAAAGAGTGGTCTATGGGAAGAATCTGAAAGGAGCTATCTGGGATTATCAAAGGCTCCAGGGTAGGAAAGAAAGAAAACCCCTCTAGGTGTTTGGTTAAATATATAGGGACTGAGCACTTAGGCAGGCCTGACCAGAAAGAACAGGCATGGGAGTCATCATTCAAATTATCAGATAAACGAATTAGCTTTATCTGGGAGAGGTTTAAGGTTTTAAGGGATTGGCAGAGATGCAACCAGGTATAGGATAAGAGTTATGGTGAGACGGGGAGAATCTCCTAAGAAACAAGGGTGCCAAAAGAGTGTTTTAGCAAGGATCAAGGAGGAGAATGGTCCAATGGTTCATAGTTAAAGTAAACGTGTATGTTGTCTCTGGCTCTTGGGAGGTCATTGATGACTTTGGCAGGAATAGTTGCCCTAAAATGTTGCGCTGGGGTGGGTGTGTCACAAGCCAGGAAACAGGTGTGAAATGGGGGACTGGAGACTGGAGGGTAGTGCCCACTCTCTGTGGGTAGCTAAATCCACTAGCCACACATCATGATGTCCTACCCTCTGCTCATTCATGGCTGGCCCTACAGCCCTCATCCCTGAATCATATCCCCTTACTCACAGTTGCTCACTTGATCGTCTGCTTCATTGCCCAAATTGGCAATGACAGTTTCCTTTTCACCTCCTCTCTGGCAGCTCCAGTTCTTTCCACAGCCTATGAGTCTCCTCTTTCTACAGGTTTTCACTTGGAGTTTCTCAGGTTTTAAAGCCCTAACTTGGAGCCTCCCCAGCTCCCAGTCACCACTCCCGGGCCTCCTTTTGATCCTGGGGACTCAGCTTTTCCCCTGCAGCCTTTTCTCCAGGTGGCTGAGACCTGGTCCCACTTGTTGCTCCTTCTCTTCCTGCCTGACCTGAGGGCTTAGCCGCTCCCTGAATCTCTGAGCCCATTTCCTCCAACTCCGTGCTTTGCCCAGGCCTGTTTTGTAACTGCTTCTTTTCATCCTTTCTTTGCACCCTGGACTGTATTCTGCATATCCCTGCAGGGCTCGCCCTCCCATACTTCTCTCATCTCTGGTTAGCTCCAACAGGGCAAATGTCACAGATATTCCCAGGGAGGAGGTGAAAGCTGAAACCTCTAGGACCCAAGCAGCCACTTCCTCACTGAGTGATTTCTGCTGAGAGACTGGCCATTCCACCTTGTGACAGGGAGTTTTCTAACAGCCTCCATGTTCCTTATTAAAGCTCACCAGGAACAAAGGACACAGTAGGAATGTGCACATTTCCAAAATGTTGCTTTTGGCCTCTAATTTGAAGTTCACAATAGGAGCTTGCAGTTAGTTTGTTTTACCCCTGGAATATGCAGATCTTTTGTGAGGGAATAGAAAAGGGACACATAGAGGAAGGGAGGAAAGAAATGAGAAAAGTGGAATAAGGTGGACACAGAGGTGTATGGAAATGCAAAAAGTGGATTTCAAACAAAGTTCACCAAAAATAAATCATTAGCCAGGCAGGGTGGCATGGTAATCCCAGTGACTAGGGACACTGAGCAGGAGGATTGAAAGATGAAGGCCAACCTGGGCAATTTTTCTTAAATTTTTTAATTTAAATTATTTTAAATTTTTCAAAATTAAAAAG
>NW_025999990.1:2173687-2325035 GCF_001458135.2 Marmota marmota marmota | reverse complement strand
GGGGGGGGGGGGGGCGCTGGGTGCTATGGATGTTGCTCAGTGATAAGGTAACTCTGAGTTCAATCCCTAGTCCCAAAATTAAAAATTAAAAAAAAAAAAAAGGAAGGGAAAGGGGAAAGAAATCAGCCATCTCATGCATGCAGAGATGTAGGCTGTTCCTTGCTGGAATTGAACAGCACTCTGAACAGTGTATGCATGTGTTTGCCTTAACTTTGGAGGCAGGGTAGTGTACTGATGAGTCCATAGTGAGGGGTAGGACCTTTTATTCTTTTACGACTTTGCTTTCTTTTCTTTATAAATATATTCTATTACCAGAAGCCTAAATAACTTCTTCAAAAGAGGCAATCATAAGCTTCAAGATACAAACCATTAGCTTTCTAGACTAAGAGCTGACAGATATTAGGGTCAAGAAGTTATTTAAAGCCATATGTGGAGATGGCCCACAGAGGAAAAATCCTGGGATAGGATAATTCTGAATAATTCTGGAGCTTTCTCCTTGAAATGGAATGAGCTGGGTTCTTGGGGGGAGGTTAAGATTAGAGGCCCTCAGCCCCACCCGTCTCTATACACACCCATTTCTAGTGTGAGTGAACATGCACAAAGCTATTTTAATCTGAACTGCCTTCACTGAGTAACCTAGTCATTTGAGAATGACATCATAGTAACTGAGTAATCCCTTTGAAAGTTAAAAGTAGAGCCAAGATATTAAAATGGTCCTGGGGCTACCTGGATGAAAGTAGACTCAGGATGTGCATATAACCATCCATTAAAAGCAGTCACTCTCTATCTGTAGAAGTCTTGGCTAGTTAGTGGCAGATTTAGTTTTTGTAATACATAGCACGTTTGTAATTAAATGTCTAAATAAATGTTCACACAATTGTTAATACTTGTAGTTCTGCTACTTACATTTTCTTTCCCTCTATCTGCCTGGAAATGAGGAAAATTCCATTCATGAACTTGGTTGTCAATTCTGATAATGTTGACCTAACCTTGTTAATATAATCAGAGGGCGTGTGGGACTTTAAGCCACACGAATGGCTACTGTACATGCTTATTAGAGAAGGTGATTATACTGATATCAAACTGAGCCATCACATTATTTAGTCTTAAAAAGACACTAGCATAGACTTTAGGCGTTGAACAGGACTTGACAGTGAAATAGTTGGTAAGAAGAATAGGCAGTCATTATTGTTTAGCTCTTATTTTCTTAAGCATTGCTTGCTTTATTATAGAACCCTGGGAATTTCTACATTCTGCTGACTTTGTGGTCTTCCATTTATCAGTGACTCTGATTCTGTTAGAGTTTAGGGTCTCTTAGCAACTGCAGTTGCAGGCAAAACTACAGGCAAAGTGCAGATCTTGACGTAGTAGGCCAACTGCCATTTATATTCTGAAGTTATTGTAGAAGGTTTTAACTCTTCATAGGTAAGAACCAGTATCCCACGTCCCTGGAAACTTTCTAACCTGATGTGGAAGTTCAAATTGCAAGTATCTTTGGGAAGTAATATATTAAGCTGGAGTGAATCAGCTGGGTGGAAGGAATGGGGATTTAACAGATCACATTGTGAAATTTACTGAGTTTTCCGAAGGTCTTGGTCCCATAGAGGGAAGAAAGCAATAGCTTCACCACACTCTCTTTACCATAGGAGTATTGGTATAAAATGTATTTGCTGTGCTTTTTATTGTTACTAATTTTTAAATATTTTAGTGTATGTTTATGTCTCAGACTTGACTGAGTATTAGAATACTACCTAGAGTATTAGAATACTACCTAACCACTGTTGATTTTTTTTGCTATTAAATCTGAAGGAAATCACTGAGCCTGTAGCTTACCTGAAAACCACTTAAGCCTCCTTCTCATTCATGTCTTTTAAAATGCAATGTGAGAGAGATCTTTAAATTATAAATTATAATTATTAAATATTTTACTTTACAGATGTGTGGAGGGGTGAAGGGGGAAAAGTACTTTTGTTGTGGGAAAAACTGGAGCTGAATAAAGCTCTCTAGGAAATACGGTAAATGAATCCTTTGTTACTATAAAACAATAGCCAATAAGTGGCTATTATGTAATGTTATTTCTTAAGTCTGAGTTAGATGGCTTGTTGATCTTGGAACTTGAGATAAAATTCCTGTTAAACTATGACTTTCACTTGGCTAATCTCAACATTTTTTTGATAGAAAGATCAAAGAATTGTCCAAATAGATTTTGAATCTATGTTGAACAAATTTTATTTTTCCATGTGAGGATTAATGGAATTCTTTGTCTCAGTGTGCATCCAGATGAACACATATAATATACTAACTCCAAAACAGGCTCATTGTAAAATCACCCTATGCTCCACAGTGCAGACAGGTGGCAGAAGAACTGGCAGGCACATCACCCGCCTTGGCAAATTGAATGAGTGATTGTGGATTGACATTTTCTACACCTGGTAGATCCCTAGGTAGATGGATTTCTCCTCTTTGATCTCAACTGGCCATAGTGGGCAGTGGTGGGATGGCTTGAATGTAGGTAGTTCAGGGGGCTTTGGGTAATAGTTGTTGTTATGGATTCTGTGCAATAAGTGTCTGTGCTTACAGTCATTATTTCCTGCATGTATGTCTTAGATATTTGGACCATGGAGTTCAGAAAGAATAAAAGTGTTGTTTTTTTTTTTTAAACTGTGTAACTGTAAAATTTGCATGTAGCATTCTTTCTCATAGATGTCTTCTTTCCTGTCAAGTTCTGGTAAGTTAGCTTTAGAAATCAAGGATTTTTAAATTGAGATATTCTTAACATTGGACTTCATGCTCAAGATTAGAGACCTGTTCTCTTCAGCTCATTTCTTAGATATTGGTGATTTTGATGCCATTTTACCAGCATAGCTGTTGCCAAGATGTCCTCCTGGCAGGTAGCCTTCATGTTACTTTGATATTGTGATAGTCACTGGTCATTTGATGACTTCTTATAGGAAGCCCTTTAAACAAGAACAAATCTTGCCTTTTGAGATTTAACCTTAAAATTAGTAGATCTTCTCACGTCAGACTTAAGGGATTTGGACGTTAAGAGGCACCGATATTGAACTGATTACATATTACTATGATACAACTTTCTGGTGCCATTCCAAGGCCATGCAAATATTCCATGGAATGGGTCCCAGAGTGAAAATCCATGAGGGAAAAGGGCTTTGACTCTTGGCACAGAGTTACATATTCAGAAGCATTGTATTCAAGCCAGAGTAAATATATATGCCCTTTACACTTTCTTTCAGTTAGCAGAAATCACCTCTAAACACTTACTTTGGCATTAAGGAAGCTCGTCATGACCTATTGTTCCAGAAAGATTATAGTCCTGTTTTAAGCCAGTTCTTTAGTTCCCATGTAACTGACATGCCCAGCCGGGAGCTGGAGAAACAGCCTTCGCTTTTCAAACCTTCCATTCTAGTAGGTGTATCCAGCAGGCAGTGGCTTGTAGCTGTTCCTTCAGCCACTTAACAGGTTTGATTTCAAATCTATTTAATAGAGAAACTAACATGGTTGGAGGGTATTCATGGCCCAACATTTATGGATTTTGTTGGGAAGTCCCAGGTGTGTATATATCTTAAACTCTATATTAAGGTCTGTTAAGCTAAAGTGGTTTTGTTTTTGCTTTTGCTCTCCTTTGGTATGTTTTTGTCTTCTGGTCATAGACAGAGTTTCTTAAAATATCTTAGGGGTTAGACTGGAGAGTGTTGCACTTGTCCTGGGGGCTGCACAGCTCTCTTTCCATTCTTTTCCTTTGGCTGCCTTCAAAGCACTAAAGAGAAGTCGAGTGATTATAAAACGGGGCCAAAAGACAGGGAAACTAAGAGCTGGAGGAGTAAGCTCTGAAACATGGGAAGTTAATTACAGTTAAAAATACTTAGAGGGGCTGATTTATGAGTCACACATCTCTTTGTGACCCTTTTACTGCCTTGAGAGCTTGCAGCAGATGCGCCTGAATCACCCTCTGAAACCTGATAACCTAATAACCTAGTTTCACCAAGTTTGACTTGGGTGGACGGGGTATGGGGATTTGTCACATTGCCTCATTTTTTTTTTTCTCTGTGTCCTAGCTATGGATTGATGTGCCTTTTACATGACCAGGGTTAGGATTACCATCAAGGAGACAAAAACAGTATATGGGATGATGGTTTCCTTCGAGTAGCTCGACCTGGTGGGATTAGAAAGCAATGTAGACACATAATTATATAGTAAAATGATAATCGGTGGAAGATCCACCAACATCAGCCAATGAGTAGTGACAGGGAGAATATCTAGTGGGAATTTTTTATATATTGTCTCACTGAATCCACAGGATGACTTTGTGAAGGTTATATTATTATTATGTTTATTATACAAATAAAAAAAATTGAGATGCAGAATAATTATTTAACTATCCCCAAATCTAACCAGTAGAAATTGGCAAATTCTAATACAGCATTACTATTGTGTTCCCAATGGAATCAGAGATTCAATAATATTCTAATTATCAAAAATAGTATTCTTAAAGTATGATGATTGTCATATCTTCATTTTATAGAACATATGCCTCTTAGCAATAAGATACTAGCAGAATATAAGCCTGATAATTTTTATCTTTTCCATAGAAATTCCACTTTGCCTTCTGAGGGAAGAGTGAAAAATAGAAGTAGATTTTATTTCGTTTTAAAACTGCCACCTGCTGCTTCTCTTTCTCATTAATGGAAATTGTGGATGTAATCTCCTGTAATTTCCTCATCTTAAAGCATCACAGTTTATGATGGTGTTTGAGTGGGCTTGAACTTTTAAATTGAAGCTTTACTTAGGGTGTAGCTCTGAGCAGCTGCTATTTTACAGACATTTTGAATGAGTAATACCCCCTGCACCAAGACTTATTTTTCTGAGATTTTCCTCTATGTATTATAAAATCCTGTGTATTCACAAAATATATGTTATGCACATGTCTCAGAACCTCTATTGATCTTGTGGTAGTGCTTTTAGTTTGTTTCATAGAAAGGACAAAATCCCTATTACCTGTTATCACAGTGAAATACTAGAAAAGGTCTTTTGGGAGATTTTAGTGATGAATTACTTCTAGGCTTCTTTTCTTTTGAAAATATAATACTTCCTCTTGAATATGGTAAGTTAACTATTCTTATGAAGGATGGCTTGGTGATACTTAAATATATCTTTCCTTTGGGGGAAATCATTGTATTTAGAGAACAAAGAAGCAACTGCTTTGTAATGCATAAACAATTGTATGAGAGTAAACTCTTATAAATATTGTGTCCAGAATTCTCTGAACAACAGGAGGGGAAAACATACCCTTCACTGGCTATCTCTTTGCTTCCAGTGGTACAACATATGAACTCTGTGAGCTGGTTTTCAGGAATAGTTGATCCCTTCTAAGTACTGATTGAAAGAAGTCTTCTTTTCAGTCACTTTTTTAAAAGTTAGAGGAGGTATTTTTCAGACTTTAGATTATTACTGGCATGGGATTGACCACTTGTATTTATGTAATGTAGAAAAAGAAAGGCCAAGTGACTAAGTGTGTTTGTTTTGTTTTTAAGTTGGGTTTATTGAGGTACAGTTTACATACCAAAAAAAAAACAAACCCTTATTAAATGCATATTTCACTGAGTTTTAACAAATACATGTAGCTAATATCACAAGGAAAGTATAAGATATTTCTATTGCCTTAAAAGTTTTACATATTTTAATAGTTTTAAAATGCTAACATGAGATTAAAATGTTTTGTTTTGCCTCCACAATTTGTCACTTAAATTCTTTTACTAAAATTTCAGTTTATAGTTAGTGGAAATAAAGATATATATTTGTGTGCGTGTGTGAATGTTTGCATATATGTATACACACTCCATAAAACTCCTGGTTTTTTCTACCTTGGGCTTTATGCTCTGTCCCCTACCCCCATGAGATTCTTTTAAAAAAGTCTTAACTATACATATTAGAACTAGAAATTTTGAAAAACCTCTATAATGTAGGAGAAAGAATAGACAGGACGATGGCAAAGTCATGGGGACATACTTGGGATTTGCTTAGAAGGCACCCTGCTCAGGCTCTGTCCTACCTGTTGTGGGAGTGTCCAAGGCCACCTGCCCTGATGTGCTGCCAGGGTAGTGGGCTGGGGGTGGGCATGAATACTAGTGATGTCACTGGAAGGTCTCACATTTTAGGTACTGTTATTTCCCTGTATTTAGATCTCTCTTGAAATGCTCCTTTAAAAAATACTAATGCTAACTTAGATTCCAATTACCATCTCCCCACAGGCTTAAATGTTAAACCTCAAGATCTAAACTTTATCCCTTATGTATGTGAGCAATCTTGCCAGATGGCAGGCCAATTAATATATTTTTGCAAGGTGCAGACATTTTTTTCTCCATAGGGGAACAATGAATCCATCTGTTCCACATCTTCCTTTCCCCTTTGTCCTTTGGGAAAAATCATTGTTTAATTTTCAGAAATAAATTGTACAACTCTGTGATACTTTCTGCTTTTTTTTTTTTCTTTTAATCATGGAAACTTTTTTATACACTAACCCTATATCGTGGATTAAAATATAAGGACATATAAGATCACCCAAGGTTTATTAGTCAATTTTTCATTGTTGTAATCAAAATGCCTGACAAGAACAACTTAAAGAAGGAATAGTTTGATTTGGGGCTCATGGTTTCAGAGGTTCAGTTCACAGTCAGCCGACTCCATTGCTCTAGACCCAAGATGAGATGGTGTATTATGGCCAGAGGAAAGGCACTAGGAAGCAGAGAATAGGGTGGGAGGAGGGGAGGGAGGGAAGGAAGGAGGAGCTAGGGATATAAGATATAATCCTCCAGGGCACACCTCCAGAGACCTACTTCTTCCAACCATACCCAACTCATCTACAGTTACCAGTTACTACATTTGAATTATTAATCAATTAAGTGGATTAATCTATTGATTAGGTTATAGCTCTTATAATCTAATAATTTCACCTCCTGCATTAACACAGAAGCTTTTAGAGGATACCTCATATCCAAACCATAACACAGGGTAGTACTTTTTTTGAATGTTGGATATGTTGAGTCATGTGTTAAAAAATGAGCTGGGCATGGTAGCACATGCCTGTAAATCCCAGCTGGCTCCTGAGGCTGAGGCAGGAGGATCATGAGTTAAGAGCCATCAATTTAGCAAGGCCCCTCAGCAACTAAGTGAGATCCTGTTTCAAAATAAGAAATAAAAAGTTCTGGGGATGTGGCTCAGTGTTCAGTGCCTCTGTATTCAATCTCCTTGGTACCCCCCCCTCCAAAAAAGAGGACTATCAGCTTGGGCCTATATTCCAGCTACTCGAAAAGCTGAGGCAAGAGGGTCCGAGTTCAAGGCCAGCCTAGGAAATGTAGCAAGACCCTATCTCAAAATGAAAAATGAAAATGACTGGGGATGTAGGTTAGTGGTAAAGTAACCACTGGTTTCAATTGTTAGGACCACCAAAAATGAGTGTGGGGGCGGGACTCTCAGAAACATCTAGTCAACCCCACAATGTAAGATATGAAAATTAATGTTTAGGTACTGAAGTTTGAAGTTTCAAGCTGGTAAGCAACAGAGGTGGACTTGAAGCTTTGTCTTCAGAATTCAAATTAGGATGACCATGGTGAAAATAGTATCTTTAGTGTTTCAAGGGGTAGAGTAGAAGGGCTGAGAACCTAGATTAAGGTTCTTCCAGCAGTATACTCAGGTCACTGCCTCTTCTCTCTTGCTGAACTGTGCATCTCTTCCTTGCTCTTTCCTTGCTCGAGTGGCAGTTGATTCAGAACAGTGGGTGATTATTTGCTTATAGTGCCCATGCCTTGCCTCACAGTTCTAAGCTCCTAAAGAAAAAGTGCCACATCCGTTTTTAACACACTTATGTAGCTCACCATCTGTGCATGCAACAAATGAATGAATGAGATGTGAATATCAGTGGGGTTACTTAATAAAATCCTCTTAGAGAGTGTTGAAATTCCAGGAATCCAAACGCATTTTAGCTTTGCCATAATCTGACATATTATGACACAGAATTTGGTTCCTCTCTCCTATGGATGAAAGAGTTTAGTATTCAGTATTCCAGAAGCTTCTCTTGGGAAGCCTATGTCACCTGTATCCCTGTTTACGAACATTTTTGATGCCCTCCCTGTTTTGTGATCAGTGGGCCTAGATGGATCAACATGGACTGCAAAGGATTTAGACTTGGCATCTTTTCTTTCACTCCTCTTCTTCATCTGTATTCAACCTAAGAGGTCCTTCTCCTGAATACAAAGAAAGACATCAGACTTTGGATTTGGACAGATCTTTGCTGGAGTACTGACTCTGCATCAGCCTAATCATGCACCCCTAGCTTGTCATGTCCCCTCGGGTACTTGGTTTCTTCAGTGTTAAGTGAGGAAAATGTCCAGAAAAACTTATTTTGTGCCTTAAGTAAAATGGGCTGTGGAGTACCTAGGGCAGCGGTGGGCACACTCCGGCCTCCAGGCGCAATCTGTTTTTGTATGTGAGCTTTATTAGAATGTAGTTCTAATAACGATGGGATCATCTGTGGCTGCTTGTGCTACAAAGGCAGAATCCAGGAGTTGCAGCAGAGACTCTGGCCTGTGAAGCCAAAAATAGTAAAATCTTGTCCTTTAGTGAAAAAAAAATTGCCTACTTGTACTTATGGCAATGCCTAGCAATACAGGCGATAAATGTAACTTTTACCTTTTTCCCATTGATTATCACAGTTTCAGTCTTTCCCTGTAGGCACTGTTTCCAGAAAGAAGTCCCAGGTATGCCCTTCTCTAGTGGCCCTTGTAAAGCCCCACCCCCACTTCTGGAGTATGGCCAAAGCCTTGTGCCTTGGTCCAGGACAGAACATGTTGAAAAAGGCACCTCCATAGCTCCCACACCCTGATATGTAGCATGTCCTGACTTGAACTAGATGTCATGCATGCTACAGGAATAGAATTTTCTCTAATCCACGTGTAAATACAAGCATGCTATGTAGATTGCAACATGCCCCTATTTAGTGGAGATTATTTCTCATGTATTACTAGGTGTGTCCAATTTATACTGTTTGAAAAGCTCCCAAATGCAACCCTTACAACTGGAATGTTCTCCTTTGTCAAAAAACTCAAGAATCATTATAAATTACAAACGCTGTGTTTAGCAAAGAACCTTCTGAAATTTTACAGCAGGAGTTCCTAAAGCAACTCTGGGCCATTTGAAAAGAAAAGTACTCCAAGGAGCAATAAGGTTTTTTTGTGTGACTATATTTTGTTTTGTTTTTTAAGCAAAGTGAACTCAGAGTTCCTTAGCAGCTTTGATTAGGGACACCCTGGTGTCTAGTAGAAAACTAAGTATGGGAATAGACTGGTAGAATGTGCTGGGTGAGGATTTGTGATTGATCAGTGCTCTCCCACACACAGGACAGAAGACGACAAGGGACTTCTGAGAGCTACTGAGGGCAATTATGCTTGCTGCGTATTTTTTATTATTATTATTTAAAAAAGTGTATTGAAGGATAAGTTTTCAAAAGGATCAAAAGATTTGCTCAGTATTTTAACATTAACTTGTGTCCTAAAATATGTTGTAGAGAAATGATAAGATCATTACCCCATGTTTTTCAAAGTTTTCCTGACCCTTCCTCTCTGCCCTTCTTTCCCAGCATGTTACAGCATTTCTCATACTTTTGTGCAGTCCTCTGTTAGCATTTATCCCAACATGCTGTAATTCCACAGATGCTTATCTGAATTTCCAGCTGATCATGAGTGTCTTGAGGCACAGACTTCATGCCAAAATATGCCTGGCATATAATAGACACTTAATAAAGGTTTATTGACTGAAAGCACCCTACAGTGAGTACATTCATGCATATAGCATTTTCTGTCTTTTGGACTATTTCCTTAGGATAAATTCCCAGAATAGAGATTTCTAGGCCAAAGTGACGTGAACATGTTTATGAATCTTAATACATGGTGCCAAGTAGCTTTTATGTCTACTTGAGGTGCCGTCCAAGTTTGTGATTCTCATATTGCATGGTACATTATTGCTAGGTTGGCAGTCTGGTGTTCCATATTTTCTCTAGCAAAAAAGTGACAGTAGTGTACATCATCGCCAAATTCAAGTCTGGAATGAATATTACATACACTTTAGGATTAAATGCTTCTAAAAAAATTAAAATCCCTTATGTAGAACTTGGGAAGCAGGGATTTAGGCAGCACAGGGGAGGTATTAAATACAGATATTGTCTTAGGGACAGCTAGCTCCTGGAGTTTCATTACTGCTCTGAACTTTTACTGAACTGCCATCAATATTTCAAGAAAGCAATTGGATATTTTTTATTTGCTTTTCCCTCTCAACACGTTTAATGTTCAAATATGAAACATTACTAAATGCAAATTGCTGTTAATGCACATTCCAAGGTCTGCTTTTATCAAGGTTTGAAACTGTTTGTCTAATGTATAATGCATTTCCATCTTCAATTGATCTGATTTGTGTGGGTGAAATAAGATTGAGCCTCCATGCTGTGACCTTGGGCAACAGTAGCTTTTTTTTCCAGTTTGATATTTTCCCTTCCCTCATCACTTAGTATTTGGCAGGCTTATAAATTATAATGATAAATAGCATATCTACCTTTTGGTACAAGGGTATCATTGGGAAATACATATGGCCACCCAAATGACACCTTTAAGATGACATGTAAAGTTTGTAGGCTCTAAGATGAATAGAGCAAGAGCAGTGTTCAAAATATTTTGTGGAGATTTAGGATTGCAGTAACTATATGGTTTAGAATATTCTAAAGAATTATTATCTATGACTTCTAAATTTTATGTTCTAGCATATACAATTTAGTTTCAATTCAGACCCAAAGCCATGACTTCAGACTCTGGAGAGAGAGCCTCGTGTAAGAAAAACTATGCTAGCTCTGGCTTTCAAATAATATCCTTCCTGTTTCTTAGCAAACCAGAATCTGTAGGCTTTAACCTAATCAACAATTACATGGTAGCACATGACCACACTTTGGTCCTTCCAAGCCATCAGCTGAAAAGAACTCTAAAAGCCATAAAGCCAATGTTCCCATTCCTTCATAACCTTACAAATTTCAAGGCTTTTGGAGAATCAAAGTGAGGAAACCTCTCTATGAATCCTGGGTCCAGTTAAGCAGACAACGCCAAATGCATCTCCTTCATTGAGAAAAGATGCAGGAGAATTAGGAACAGACCTTCTGACTCAAATAACTTTATTTGAACACATTTGAGATATTCTGAGTAATTCACAAGCTTGTGAGGTAAGACAGGATGGTCGGGTAATTATGACTGGTTATATTTCTGATATTTGAAAGACTAGAAAAAAGAAGATGAATATGCCTCCTTAATTTGTTCATGTTCTGCACTCTCTTTTTTTTTTTAAATTTTTGCTTGATCACTAGTTCATCTCAATGTGAAGTACATGCACATTTTTGTGCATCCAATCTCCAGAACTTTCTGCGTCCTGCAAAACCAAAACTATACTTATTATATATCACCTGCCTATTCCCTTCTGCTAGCTCCTGGCAGCCACTGTTCTGCTTTCTGTGTCTACAAATTTGATTACGTTGGTCATCTCATATAAGTGGAATCATAGAGCATTTTTTCGTGGCTGGCTTTTTTCATTTAGTATGTTGATCTCAAGTTCCATCCATGTAATAGTATGTGTCAGAGTTTCCTTCTATTTTAAAGGCTGAGTCATATTACATTGTATTTATATACCATGTTTTCTCAGCCTGAGGGCAACTGGGTTTGTCCCATCTCTTGGCTCTTGTGAATCATGAAGCTGAGAATAGTACTGCTGTGAACACAGGTGTGCAAATAGCTCTTGAAGATTCTGCTTTCAGCCCTTTTGGGTAAAGATTTTGAAGAAGAAATACAGGGTCATGTAGTGGTTCTATTTATACATTTTGAGGAACTGCTATACTGTTTTCTACAGCAGCTGTACGTTACCACCAACAGTGTACAAGGACTCCTGTTTGTCCACATGCTCTCCAGCACATATTGTTTCCTTTCTTCCTTCTTATCTTCCTTCCTCCCTCCCTCCCTTCCTTCCTTAGCCATTCTAATGTATATAAATTAATTCAAGTCTTTTATTTTCATGCATACATTCTGTCTTTCACACTTCTTTTAGGCCAGTGGAAAAGAATTTTGAATGTGTTTTCTAGAAAGGACTGTGGAATCTTCATCCTAAATAATATTTATTGTTATGGATGGTTGAGGATAATTCTCTTGGATGGAAAATAGGTGAGCTGATTTTCTGTTTCTTCCATGTTTAAATTCTCTGACAGACTTACCATATCATTATGTAAACTTGCTGTGGATAAGGCAAGAGGATCCCTCTGGTTCTACATATTCTGATGATAATGAGCCCCAGTGTAAGAAAGGCTGAGACAATGGCTTTGAGACAGTGGTTTTAAGAACCCAGCACCTCACAGTGTACAGAACATGTTCTTTCTTTGGGGACCCTCTGACTTTTTAAAAAATACTAGAGTTAGCTGAAATGATACAGAATAATGAAAAGTACCTGAAGTGTGATGTGACTCAAGGGGCCTTGTTTCTAGTCATGCTTCTGCCACGAACCAGTCATTTGACATTGTCAAAACGTTCTGGGCTCTTTTTAAAATTGCAGATTCCACTGGTAGTTTGTCAGAGACTATGGTTGTCTTTCCAGAATAATATTTTAAAATGCATAAAATAAAATCACAGTGAATTATATTGAAATAATCATGTGCATATTCACATATTTTGATCTATGAGGTTCTTTATTTGCACATCAATATTCAGATCTAGGGAAGAGGGTAGGACCTAATAATGATAATGAGTATAAATTATTTTTAAAATATACCAGCAACCAAGGTAGCATGATATGAAAATATATGTGATTTCTACTAGAGGCCAGATCATAGTTATTGCTGATACTATGAATGTACATATGAATGCAAGGTTACATTTCAGTTTATAGTTAGTGGAAATAAAGATATATATTTTTTAAACAATTCAAGTTCGCAGACCCAGTGGACTCTTCTCATTGACTCCTTCTAAGTCAATGGACTGTAGGTTAGAAATATAAATAGGTGGATTTGAAACTCTCTGGTTGCTTCAGCAGCTTAGATGCTGTGGTAGTGAGAGGAAGGCCCATGTAGATGGCCTCTGGAGTTTATCATGATGCTGACTCTGGAAGCTGGTATAATTCAGGAGATATTATGCCAGAAAAGTAACCTTTGATTCATAAGGCCTGGAAGCAATCAGTCAGAAATGTTCTGAGTTGTCATCTGTGACTTTCACCTAGCAGGCCTCTAGTAAAGCACTGGAGTGTTTTAAAACAAACACAAAGGATCATTGACCTTTGGAACCCAAAGGCCAGGGCTTGTGGCAAGATGACCATTTCCTACCCTGTAGTAAATTGTGTCCTTTACTTACATTCAAGGAGACTGCATTTCTCAGCATGTCATCTTCCCTTTGTCACAAGCACTTGCTTTCCTCTAATTGAATGTGGCCATGAATTGATAAAGATTGTGTATTACACCTACTTGCTTAGCAGGCTTGAATTGCATTGCGCAGCTGCAAATCTTTGAAATAAGAAAAAGTTAAGTAATAATAATGCAAAGCACTTCTCAGCTACTGGTCTTAAAATACTTTTCCTTCCTGAACTTTGTGTTTTGATATCAAGGTCCAAGTATAATGTGAAGAAGAGGAGTGGTAAGCAAAATTCATTCTAACTTTTTCAGGACAGAGAAACCATGACTTCTCATTACCCATCTACCAGCTTCCAGCTTCAACTTTGTGTTTTGGACAGAAAAAAATTTTTTTTTTTTTTTGAGATCTACGCTTTCTTTTACATGCCATGTCACTTGCCTATTACAGTAGTATCTCACAATTATTTCTAATGGAGAGGAACTGCCTTTTGAGCTTTGCAGTAGCTGTATCAATGCCTCTGTGTTAATTTGGGTGCAAACTCTTAGCCTGATAGTACTGGGGATTGAAGTGCTCAGATTTGATTTGTCCTTCTGCTTGTGAAAGGTAATTTGTGTGCCATAAGAATGTTTTGTAAATATGGAATTATTTTCAGGCTAAAAGGTCCTTTACCAAATTAGATAGGAAGCTTAAAGCATAGACTGTAAGCAATTTTTCCTCCCTTAGTTGTGGCTGTGGATCAATGTCTTTTATTGACTCTTCTGGGGGTTGCATACAATTTTCTATCATGGTCGTTTATGCTAATCAGCATGATACAGAATAATTGTAAATCATAGCCCCTTAGGCACATTTTCCCCTCCTGTAATACTTGAGATCAGAGATTCCTGTTCAAAAGAGATGGGAAAAGCAATCCATCACTTTTTAGTGTTTTAAGGAGGCTGACAGAGATGTGGATGGAAGGGACTTCTTCTCTCATTATCTTTGGGATTCACCTTCTATTTTAATTCTGAAAGCAAATAACACTGAAACTGTCTCCGAAAAGAAATCAGATTTAAATTATCTGATTACCTTTGTTTGTGAAAATCCAAATGTATCAAGTTAAATATAGAAAGTGGAATAACTATAATATATCCTATTTTAATGTTTTCACATAAGATTATTAAAAGTTATCTTCATCAGGAAGGCATGTTTATGTAATTTTAAATTATCAGTTGTTGTTAGAACATGTATAAGGATATTAATTACCTACATTTTTAATGAGGCAATTCAGCTAATTAGCATAGAAGGCAGTAGTTTTTTACTTTAATGCTGTAATAAGATAGATGGTTTGACCACTGTTTACATTTATTTGTAGTATGGAACTCAGTGAAATATACAGTTATTACAAAAAACGAAGTAAAGTATATCTGACTTCATCAGTAGCTCATACAGACTCTTTCTAATCATCAGGGGCCCAATGTGCTGTGGAAGCAAAGTCAGCTCTAGCTGTGTATATATTCCTGTATATATATTCAACACAGATGAATGCAGGGGTTAATGGTACCTCATGATACAACTGTAGAAATAGACACCATTTAGTGATGGGGTCTTGCTCGTGGTTTCTGTAATCATGGAAGTATGTCAAAGATGGAGGAGCTTCCTTCTAGTTTTCTTTCGATAATTCCAAATAAAAACTTTACCTGTCAGAAGGTAAAGTAGATCTACATTTGCTAAGACTGATAAGCCTTTTTGCTCTTAGGGTTTTCAGTCTAAACACGGGTTTGTTGATTGTCAGTGTACAGAGATGAATGCAGAGGGAGTTGTATGGCTTCTTGTCTGTTTGAAGAATTCCCATTGAAACATTCTGACTTCCTGGATGGATTGCTACGACCATCATAGTGTGAGAAGGTATGCCTGCAGCAGGGAGATCTCACTGGTGAGATGTGGCTGGGCACGTGGCAGCATTCCAGTCTCCATCCTCTGCGTTTATCATTAGTTCAATAATCTTAGTTGAGCACCTTCTGTGTGTTAAACCTTGTGCTGGGGAGACACTGTGAAGGAATATAGCAAAATTATAGTCAATATTATAGCAAAGAAGACAGATGGCCAGACAGAGACTTTGGGTTGAAAAGTTGAGAAATTCCATTAGAGTGACAAATGGGGGCCTCAAATTTACTCAAGGGTAGGAGGAACCACTGAAGGGTTTTATACCTGGCTGTAATAAGATCACATGGAAAGATTTCTGGCAATGAAGGATCCCAGTCAGGGCATGCACCACAGCTTTCTCAGCAGAGATGGTGATGAGGCCACAAGTAAGTTGGTGGCCATGAGAATGAAGGGAGCAGCCCAGGGAGTGGAATCCATGAGATTGGATGACGAACTAGATGATTAATGTGGGGAGGAGAAGGAGTGGAGGTTTATGCCCTTATTTCTGCTTTAGGCTGTTGTACAATAGTGCCAGGAACTGAATGGGGCCACAGGAAGCAGGACTGGTTGGGTGACAATGGTACCTTTAGTTTGGAACTCACTGGGTTGGAGCTTTGGCAAACACCTGAGTGGAGATGTTGGACACATGGTTTGGGTGGACCACAGGAAAGAGTTCCAGGTTGGGGATTGAGTCATCTCTATAAAGATTAATGAAGAGTGCTAAAGGTAATTAGCGTTGAATGTTTCTTTTCCAGGATCCTCAAGTATTTAGGGCTTCTTAGACCCAGAACTGAATTTTAATCTTTCTGGTCCTCTATGTTTTCAAGAGAAGAAGAGGCAGGTGGTGGGGAGATGATTTGCTCATTATTTAGGTACTGTTTTAGGAAGGACAAGCCAGAGAGCTCCATACTCAGCTTTTCCATGGCTTTAGTCTTGGGATTTTCTTTGGAGTAGTGTTTGAGATTTGAACAGCTTCGGTCATAAAAGGATTCCATAACTTCTAAAGTTTCATTGCACTGCTAGAATTTTCTTGTAGGTAAAAGTATATTGGAGAAAACTTACCATATTCAGTCTCTAAGCAAAAGGAGATAAGGATGGGGAAGGATAATAGGAACAGAGTAGGAAATTGGGGTTTCAGAATTCTGTGACAAGGTGATAGCATTTTTTGATTGCTGTCTTTTGTTTATTTAGTTTTTTTCACTCTTATTTCTTGATGAAAACAGAAACTTATTTTCTATTTGCCAAATCTCTGTTGGAAGCATAATTTCTGCATTCATGTTGGGGGAAAATGGGGTGGATAGGAGGGCAGGTTTGGCAGAAAAGCATGTTTCTTTATATGGGGAAAGTCTAGGAGGAAGAAAAATGTAAGCTCACTCCTGTTGAGTTTATAATTTGATATTAACCATGTCATTGAAATGGCTATTTATGGACTTAAAATTCGTGCTATATACAGGTCTATACAAAGCTGATCCTACTTAATATGAAAATAAGACTCATAGGTTATTTTTATACATTTTGAACTTCTCTAAATACTATAAACTTTAATTAAATATTTTCATTTTTATTAAAAACGTGGCCATGTTTAAAGCTGAGATTTACCAAGATTTAACATGATTCAGTATTAAATATTATGTGTATTTAGGAACATGTAGGAAATTATAAAACCTAAGTTCAAATAAAATGTGTATTTTACTTATCTAAATATTTTTTACACATGTGATTAATGTTATTCAGATCATTATGGGTCTTCATTGAACAATTAATTTCCCAGAGCAATACAAGGTTAGAACACTCTAGCTAATTTAGTAAGACCATGACATGATACCTCTATTCAATAGCCTTTCATGGTTAGGGTTGTTTTCCTTTTCAGTTTTGGCTTACATCAAGTTAGTCCTGGGCGAGAGTTCTGAGATGACCGTCTGGTGGTTACTGAATAGCTGTTGTAAAATGACATTGTCATCATTTTGGTTTTTGAAGAGGTAACCATAGCACCGGTGGTAAAAATAGATCATCTGGGTGACATTTTAACTTGGAAAATAAGTATCTTTTCATTTGTATTAAACATCAGTCTAGAGCAGTCCTGAGGCAAATCAGTTAAATGTTCCAGAAATGATGCTTTGAAGATCTGTTTTGTATTGTGATGAGATTATGACTGTAAGCTCCTATGTTCTGTTTTGTAGTTTAAACAGAGTGAAGTTAAAAACATTACCTGTGAGCCTTGTACATTTGAAGTACCTACTGTCTTCTAAATGTTCTGTACACTAGCACTTTCCTATCTTGGGTGTTTCAGTCACTCTCCTAACAATGTCTCATTTTATTAAGCCTTGGGTATCTCAAAAGCTATATTTTTATTTAGTATCTTAGTTCAATAGAGCATTGTGCTAAGGAGGCCAAGGCCATGGGTGTTGATCCCCATGCCAATCAGCTTTTACAGTGTAAAGGTTGTTTTTCCCCCCTGTAGCTTCAACCTTGTTTCAGAACTTGCTATAATATGTGACTTCTTTTGTTCAAAGTATGAATGATGCTGCCTATCTCATTAGCTCTACTGGAAAACATAAAACTGATATCTATTAGGTGGAATCCTCCCAAGTAGGGATGATATTTTCTACTCTGTGAAGAAAAGCATTTGCTTTTATCTGTGAATGATCTTCCTCTAGAGTAAAATGTCTACATTTATTTAACAGATTTATTGCAATGTAAGTTCCCGATGGGTGGAGACTTTGAGTCTGCATACTACCACCCAACCCCAGGGTATTCTGCATAGACAAGACACATTCAGTGTCCTTATTGCTCCAGCAAAAGACAGTGGACATTTCCCAGAATTGATGGTAGAGGAGGGTCATCTCTTGTCGTCTCTTTAGCCTGGTTTATTGCCCTTCAACTTTTTAATAAGGACATATTTTAGGTTTTGAGTGGGGACTGAGGGCTCCGATCATTCATGCATTCAACTTTGAATAAGTTGGAAAGATTGGCTGGGCCTTATTTTCATAATGGATAGTGACTATTTGACATTTACAGTGGTAATGCTCCATTTACACTAAAATAAATGAATTTGTATTTAGAAATAATTTGCCTGATCTTTTCCCTCTATCAAACTCAAAATAGAGGTTATTTGCATTTAAAGTGAAATGCTGAAAAACTTCCTGCCCAGCTTTCTCAAATATATGATAATTGGTACAGCCCCATTCAACCTGATGTGATGGATGATCTTTGAGCTGGAGGGAGCAGGAATAGTCTTACTCCCATGTCCTGATAATCTAGGTGGTCAGTCTCCATAACCAGGAAGGATTTCTCCAAAGTGACTCTTCCTGTTGGGCCTGGTGACCTTGTTGCCTTGGGGCCCTTTTTGCAGGTCTGGAGAGTGGCCCTCCCTGCCAGGCAGTCTGTAGCCAAGCACCTTTCGTTAGCTGATTCCTACAGCTCTTCCAGGTGGGGAACTAGATCACTGGTGTCCTTTGCTGCCCAGAGTACATGTGGAAATGAGTCAGTGGAAAATTCACTTACTCATCATGACCTACTTCTGTCACTTGTGTTGAAGGTGTGCTGATTTGTCATAAGCAATCTGTCTCCTTTCTGAAACTGGTGCCATGGCAGTTGTAGCCCCGAAACCTATAGATTCTTTTAGAATATGTGTAGTTGCCTAAACTGTACTGTTATTTATCCTTTCATACCTGTAATTCATTTTAGAATAGCCTGGAGGTCAGGGATTGAATCTGACTTTGGATAGTTCTCAACACAGCCTGACCCACAGGCACTGCTAACAAAGACCAGAAGATTTTTAGGAGAAACTATAAAGTGATAACTTTTACCATGGTAAGGAAGGAGGAAAGTAGAGGTGGGTTTAGCTCACTGGCAGATTGCCTTCCTGGCATGCATGAGGACCTGAGATCAATCCACAAAATAGAATAATAATAATAAAATAAATGAGGATTTAGGAAAGATCAAGGTTTATTATGACCAAACACCCCCAACTCTAATTTCAGCAAATTTTTTTTCTCACTTCTATTAGCTTGTTTGTTCAAATTATTCATTTATTCAAAAATGTTTAATCCATTGTAACTTTGTGCCATTTATGGTAGAGAAAGATATATGCTTGCTTACAAGGAGTTTAGTCTCCAGTAGGAGAGCTCTGGGAAGTAAGTCATTTTAGACTAAGACCAGTTTTCCACACCATTTTTTAATTTGAGGGAGTGCAAAATATTCCACACCAAGACCAAAGTAAGTTGGGTTACTGCTTACCGAACTTTCTTCCTCTTAGCATCGAAGTCTTGGCTGTGTCAATCAGAGTTCACTATTCCACACAGTCATACATGTCAGTATGGGGAAGAGTTATAGAAATGATGAGCTTTATGTAAATGATGAAAAGCCTTTTTGAGAATAACAGATTTCAAAACTCCAGAAAAATAAAATGATGTGTCTATTTTATCCAGAAGTACACAACCACACACATATAGTATCTACAGGTAGCACAGTAGTTCAGATTTATAGCAGTTTATTTCATGTCCAATATTGTACAGATAGCAAACTATAAAGAAGTGATAAACCATATTATGTACATGTATACAACATGAATTTCAGTCAGCATTATTTAAGAAAATTACTTCGTTTTAGAAAAGTAAAAAAAAAAAAAATGTTACTGCCCTATTCTAACTATACTTTCAAATTTAAGAATGGAATTGTTCCCAAATGTATGGAAGGAGATGGAAAAAAAGTGTTTTGATGAATAGGGTAGTATTGCTTTGAAAACCTATCTCCTTCTTTGCAGTCAATTACTTCTTAACTGTGAACAACTCACCTTTAAAAATAAAGCTCTTGCTGACTTGATAGCACTTTTTAAAAAGTGGCAGGTATTAACATTAAAATAACAAAGTGGAATTTCACTCTCAGCTAACTGATAGAGTTGTAAGCATTGCTGTATTTGGTTCTTAATTTGCCTGTGCCTCTTTTTCCAATTTATTATAGATACTTCTTTTTAAGGAGAGTATATAAAGAAATAAAAAATCAGGGTACGGCCGAGCTACTTTGTCATAGCACATTGCAACATAGGTATAGTTTATATTCTAGAAAATGTCCTCTACTTTCTGACCAAGAAACAACAGCTCTTGGTCTAAGTAAAAACAAAGCATCTGATTCTAAAGTAACTGACAGCTAGTTTGCTTTTGTTAAGCAGGGTTACAATGCCAAAGCAGTCATGCATGGTTCCCTATGAATTCAGTTAGAATGATTTGGATTTTGCAACATGTTAAACTGATTAACTTTAACTCTTGCTGTGGGAAGACATTCTTCCAGTGTTTATTTTCTCATTACAGTTGTCACCTTTACCTTGGCTTTTGCAAACACTTTCTCTGATAAGCAAAATTTAAGTTTCAATGGAAAGTATCACTTTATTGTCAAATAATAAGGCATTGTGAATCTACATCTGCAGGTGCCATCTATCTGGAGATGCATATAAACAATGAAGTATGAGAATAGGTTTTTAAACTGTATTATATTTCCCTAGAGGTACATAACCATGTTTATCTATTTGGTCTTCAACAAAAGAGGCCCTTGGCGGCAGCTTGCTCTCCTAGCAGATCATATTTCCAACATGAGCATAAACCAGTTGGCTAGTATCTTCAGCATGAAATGACTTATCTGGCTTTGTCAAGTCTCTTCATTTAAACTACTCTCCTAAATGGCTTGTTTCTTTGTTGTGGTGTCATTACAGGTCCCACCTAGAGAATTCAGGAGGTTTCTGAGAGCTTGTTCAGGTGTTTCAGCTACTCAGCCCTTATGTAAGACATTGAAAGAAGACATGCCCTTTCTGGGCCCTAAATTCCAAACACAATTGAAATGTTCTCTGTTACCATAGAAGTACAGTATTTCTGCAATCTTTGGAAAGGCTCTACAGGGAGATGCATGAGCACCCCAGTCAAGGGATGCTGTGGGCATTTGGAGTGGTGAAGTTTTGTGGAACGATGATCCCAAAACCACAAGCCCCCACCATTTGTTATTCTCTCTAGTGCTGGATTATTCCCCATTTACGATTTTCACACATTAATTCTATAGCCATAGGTTTTGGAGTGAGAACCAGGTGACCTTGCTAAAACGTCAGGCACTGTAATAACAGATGACTGGATTCAGATTATTATATAAGCTCCAAGGCCAGAAGCTTGCTCCACTCCCCCACCTCACCCTCTGGTGGACTAGAAAAAGAACCCAGGGCCTCGTACATGCTAGGCAAGCATCCTACCATTGAGCTACATCATTAGCCATTTTTTTTTTTTTTAATTTGGAGACAGGTTCTCACTAAGTTGTATTTTTCTGCCCTTGAACTTATGTTCCTCCTTCCTCATCTTCCCAAATTGCTGGGATTATAAGGCTTGCTTATGCCTTCTTATCATGTGATGATGTGATTCGAGTTATGATTCCCTATTGTGGCTTTGACTTTGTTCATTTTCTGCAAATTGAATGTGAGACACTTTATATTCTGATGCAATATGGTAATCACTGCCCGGATATAAATTCAGTAATTAAAGTTCCAAAAGGAGTGAATGTATTTAACAATAAAGCTGGGAAAGGATGACGTCTGTAGAGTTATTATTTTAGAGTAGCAGGTTATATCTGGTGCTATAAAAACCTGTGCTCTATGTGGATATTCTAAAAGGATGGAGTCTTCTCTTAGGAATACACATGTGATGTAGATGGTTACTTTATGTAAAAAAAATAAAAAATTTTAAAAAAGCTTCCCCCAAAGGACTGCTGGTTTAGAATGAGCCAGAGCATCACATTCACTTCAACCTTTGCACTCTGGAGCTCTTTTGGGAGTTGTTGTCATTTTCTGTTGGGGGGAAAGTGGGCTTTTTTCATTTTACTTTGTGGTTTTTTTGTTTTGCATTTTAAGTAGAGACATTTTTCCTTTTGTCTTTCTGTTTTGGGAGTTCACCAAATCTGCCAAAGTCTGCTGTGTCTCCCCCAGGTCAGAAGTAACCATTAGAATGGTCCTGGCCCAGCTCTGGTTAGCCCTTTTGGGACTACACAACCAACAGCCATTGGATTGTAATTTTAAGGGTGAAAACAATTCCTTCCAGTAACAAACTGCAGAGTTGACATTCTGTGCCTTAATTCTCTTTTTGTGTATCAAGTCAGGTTCTGGGAGAGATGGGTTTGGACTAAAAAAAATAAAATGACATATTGAAGACTTCCTGGAAAAGACAGTTGGCTGGTATTCCTAGTAGCTGGTGAGTAAGTTAGGGCTGGCTGGCTGGTACTTCCCCACCACGGGTTATCTGGCCTGTCAGTTTTTCTACTCTTAACTGCTTGATGCAGCCTTTACAAGACTGTCAGGTGATATGGAAGACAGGAATGACTTATGCCCCATCTGTTGTGGCCTGTCCTTCAAGCCCTATGGAATGATGTGGCCTGTTCTAAACTGGGATGTGGAGTTCCTGGATGCCTGCAGTGGCAGAACATCGTTAACTGGCACTCACACAGTGAGCGCTGCTCCTGTTTTAAATCTCTACCCAACTTACCTTCCTCCCCAAGTCACAAGCAGGCCCACCACAGGGCTTGTCATCTGCCTCTTGGAGGTCTGCATTGGAAAGGAGTGGACACAGATACATAGCCAGACACTATTGCCTCCCCTCATTCCCTACCTTAGTCTCAGGAAAGCTAATCCTTATGTTATAGGTGGCTTGGGAAACTCCACTAATTTTTTTCCAGGCAGTATACCTCTCAGTAGGCTGTTTCTTCCTTAGGGAGGACCTTGCCTTTGGCCTGGCTCCCCACCTCTGTTTCCTTTCCTGAAACTGGAACCCATTAAGGAGCCCAGACTTGAAACACAAAGGCTTCTTGGAATAGGAGAAGGAAAGAATACTTTTTATTCTCCTCCTATAGTCAGAATACCACCAATGAAAAACTCAATAAATTATTCTGTTACAGAGTACATTATCATCCCTCTCTGCCTCCCTCCTTTTCTCTTAGGAATTTGACTAGCAATATTTAAAAAGACACTGGTTTTTCTTTATCAGGCATACATTTTTCCAGATTAATAAGTTACAATATTCATGATTAAAAATTTTTGGACACTCAAGCAAAAGCAAGCCTTGTTTCACACTCCCACATTCTTGCCATTGAGAAGTAGTCACTGTCATTACTGTTGAATGTCTTCTTCCAATTCATTTTCTTTGCTTTCTGTATGTTTTAGACATGGCTATATCAGGCTGTGTTTTTTTTTCTCTTTTTCACCTATCTTTATATGTGATTTTAGGATTAATATCTCATCTTCTAGTTGTAGCCATTTGAAGGGGGATTTTTAGGAGAAGGAGACTAATCATTTATTCTACATTGTCTTTTTGTCAAAAAGGAGGAAAGTCAAAAAAGGCAGGTGGTATAAAAAAGGAGGCAAGTGGTCAGATGACAGAGAACTTCTGCATGGAGGGACAGTTAGCTAGTTCGAAGGTGGGTGAATGATAGATCCCAAGAGCAAAGTGAACCAGAGTCAAGCAGCAGTTGTTGCTGGTTTGGACTGGCTTCTGGGTTTTCAGACCTTGATGGCCTTGGGACATGCATTTCCAAACTTTGATCCTGATTCTAGAGGGTTCATCATTTGATTTTGGGCCTACTATGACTGAGAAAGAACTAGGTCTTTACTCTGGGATAGGTTTTTATAAATATATATATTTCATTTGGTACATTAAAAAGCATTTGGAGGACAGAATAACCCCAAAATGAGCCATGCTAAGAAAAGTTGCCAGCCCTATTTCTATCCCTAGATCTTATCAATTTTTCAAAAAACATTTTAAAAAGATTAGGGAGGCAGTTTTCTTCATTTCTATACAAATTGATTAACTCTTTCTTTTGGATGAGTTAGACATTCATCTTTTTGAGGTAAAACCATATCTTAAAATAGGGAGCAGAAAACTAATCAAAGTTCTTTCTCTAAGATGAAGTTTTAACAGTTGAAAAATGACTAATTTCTAGAGCAAGGCTGTGACAATGAGGGCCAGAAGGATTAGAGGTTAGGTAGCATTTATAATTAATATACCATTAATTCTTCCTAACTATGGTGCTGAAGTCACCTTGCCTGTATCTTTCCCCCCCTCCTTTTTTTTTTGGCTCTGTCTCGCTCTCTCTTTCAGCCATTACACAAACATTAATTATTGCTTCAACTGGTATTCACCCTAACACAAAATTTTTTAAAGATTATTTTGCAAATCAAATTGTTTATTTTGTTCAGCAATATGTAATAAACACATTAAAAAATAACTTCCTCCTGGGAAACTCTTCTGCCACCCCCCACTCTTTTATTTCTCAATGACAAAAAAAAAATCATTTCTTCGTTAACTATCATTTCTTTCTATGTTACTTATTTCAAAAACTGCCTCCATGCTTCAGGAATATTTAACATTCCAGGAATACTTTGCCTACCTGTGTATTGAAATCTTTCTCTGACAGTTGCTTTTCCAGTTTAGATGATCCTGTAGGTTGATTTGTTTTATTTTTCCCTCTAGTTGTTTTTTAATATGACTACATAGTATTCTGTGAACTTAGGTAGACAGGATTTAATTTATTTATTTATTTGTCCTCCCAGCTACACAAAGTCCATGGCCTCCCTGAACAATAGAGCCATTTAAAAATGCAGGGAAATGTTTCCCTCCCCAGATTTCCTGGTTAAAAACTCATGAGAATGTGTCTCTTAGGTCTTGATAACCAGTCCTCTGCTTGGGGCAAGACACTTTAGAAAATGTTGGGGGAGTTGGGGTGGAGGAATAAAGCTATGTATACATCAGAGAAACAAGTTTCTTCTTTGAGTTAAAACAAGAAAATCAAGTTAATGGCTGTACTGGTGGAGGGGGATGGGAGTTCACTGTGTCTTATGAAACTATTTATCACTTGCATTTCCAAACTGCCCTTTCATCCTGATTCTAAATGGTTCATCATTTGATATTGACTGTAAAAAGTCAGTAGAACCTGTTGGTTACCACTCACCTACTTTGTTTCATACTATTTAAAAATACTAAATTTTTGTTTATTTGATTTTTGTTTTGTTTTGTTCTATGGGTCCTGGGATTGAGCCCAGGGCCTCCCAAACACTGAGCAAGTGCTCTACCATAAAGCTACATATCCCCAGACCCAAATACTGAATCTTTTATGATACAAATCTAAAAAATGATTTCTTGTCATTTGATGTATATAACATCAAAATTTTGTAGTATTGTACATGAGACAAACTAAATACAAAGTGGTTTGCTCTTTACAGTGTAATTTTGCAAGTTCATAAACACTGGTGCCTACAGTGTGTATTGCTAGTTTCTGAGGACAGGCCTCTGAACAGAGATTCTTAATTTAAGGATGCAGAAAACACTGTTTGTTATACAAACAAGCCCTACAATTTTATGATTATACTGTGAATGAAAATATGATGTGACCACAAAGCTGAAAGAGTGACTCACTTGGTGGCTATTGACAGAGTTTCAAGATGGGTTTAGTTGTATTTCATGCGATTTTGCCCTTTCAGTAGGATTTAGGGTTGATTTAGAAATAGCCAATAGAAGATTTCACATTCATGTCTCTCAAAGTATCCATGATTTGTTTTCATTACATGGAGGTATCCTGATTCTGATCTTGATGTAGAGTTTAATTTCATATGGGTGAGTTACTCAAGGTCCCTTTCAATATAGAAAGTTTACACAGTAGGGTGCCATCTCTCTATACCATTGAATTTCTGCTTAGAAGTGTTTCCATGGGAAGGTCCAGGATTCCATAACTTTAATAAACAGGATCCAGAAGCACAATGAACAGGAACTCTCTGAGTCACTGAAGGGAATGCAGACTGAGTTTAGGTTGGGTGTCTGGTGAATACAGTGCAGAGGCGGAGATAGTGTGTTTTTCTGGAACTCAGGGTACTTACTAATAAGGACCAAATCCCAGGCTAGGTATGAATGAGGTCATCTTATTAAACAGAAGGGTGGACTTAGGAGAAGCAAGTGTCCATGCCCATAAGAAGCATGTCAGAGATCTGAAGGCAACTGCACCAGAGTTACACTTTTCCTTAGTAACCAAAAACTTTTTTTGTATGAATTCCTTCCTTGGTTTTAACCTAGTTAATAAGGTTTGGTGAGGCCTCTATCTATACACAGACCCTTTCATGCATGTTCTCCTGGAATTTGGAGGCCAAGAATAAGAATAGATGTGAGACTAAAGGAATGACATCTTGAAAAATAAAAGTGCAACAAAAGAATCCAAGATTTGGGGTCACAAGCCTATTCAAGTTGTAAATACATAGGTTTTAAGCTGTTGAGTTTTCTTTGGGATATATTATTTGTAAATACTTCAACCTCTAAAATAGCTTTATCTGAATAATGCAGTTAGTATACTTTATTGTATGTTTTAGGTCTTCTGCTGGCTAAATTTGCTTCCTGATGTGGGAGGGCAATTAGTCCTTTTCTCCAAAGCCAGGGTGTACAAGGATACTTCACACTACAAACCTGATTTCTATGTTCCTGAATACTTTCAATCAGTTACCTGGAAATAATAAGAAAAAAATAATAATAAATTAAAAATCTGCTTTAAAGGGGAGTGGTGGTGATACAGAATTTTAGAATTGATTTGGCAATTCACTAAGAAACAATGGAACAAAAATCTGACACACAATGTGTCAACACAGTTCTCCCCAGTTGGGTCTGGCTAGACTAGCTGGTTAGGGCAGGAATAAGGAAGAAATGCTAGCTGCTCTGGATAATCCATGTGTTGCATCATCTACCTTTGGATTGTTGGCAATACACTGTAGAAGAGCAAATGCCCAGTCATGTGCATGTCTCACCTGTGTGTCTACCATGGGCTTGAAAAATGTGTACACAATTGTGTCTTGGGATAAAAAGCATTCCTGCTTAATGGGGTGTCTATCCACTGGAGTCAGGCTTGCTGTCTTCATAAAGACAGTCAGGTGTGAATCTTGATAACTGTAGCCACCTCTGGTACATGATGCTAGTGCTTCAGGGTAAAAATTCTGGTTCAGTTGTTATCCCAGAAGCAGTTCCACCTTCATAGGAAGAAAATCATAGTTAACAAGCACTCATGATCTATGTATGAACAGAATGCTGAGATATCAGTTTACCAGAGTAAATGTCATATTGGGCCTGGGCCCCTTAAAGTTCTCAGTCTCTGCTTTGTATACCATCTAGCAAAATAGTTAAAAGCATAGATTCTGAAGGCAAACTGTCTTGTTTGGCATCCTAGTTTTCTTCCACTTAATATTTGTGCCATCGTGGAAGTTATAGAACTTCTCAGTTCTTAAGTTTTCATATCTATGTAGATAAAAGCAAGTTCTACCTTACAAGATCATCAGGAAAATTAAACCATTGCTTGGAGTATAGTAAATACCTCGTTTATAATATCAGCTGTTATTATTATTGTTTTATTTCTTTTTGAACATACCCGTCTGTGAAGTTCATCAGAAGATTGTTTGGGCAATATGGAAGCATAGAAAGATATGAGATATACCTTAAATGACTGAAGGCACTGTCTAAGCTGAGCTGATGCACATAGTTTTGACAGTTGGTCTGAAACCCTGAAATCCGCTGGGTGCAGTCCCCTGAATATTGCTCCGTCTTGACCCTGACAGCTTGAAGCCTTTGGCAAGTGCTTGGGTGAATACTCTGAGCTTGGGGTTGAGCTTGGGGTTAAGCTTTCTTTCTTTCTTTCTGTTTCTAAAACCAACAAGTCCCCTTTCTTACTGACACATTCTGCCTATAATGAAGTTAATATTTGTATTTACTATGGAGTCTTGCTGCCTGAGTTAGCCTCTTTAGTTCTTGCATAATTCATTGTTTTGATTGGGCAGTGATACATTAATTATTCCACAATCCATAAAGGAAAGCCTTAGTGTGACATTTCTAAACATGCAGGTATCATGCATGAGAGAATGTGTGCTAGAGAGAGACAGTCCACATACTTTATTTGTAACAGTTAATATTTATAAGCATTTTCTGTGGGCTAGGCACTATGTTAATTTCTTTACATACTTTATCTCATCTGATCTCCATGTAGCCCTCTGTGGTAATTGATATTCTTATCCTTATTCTACAGATCAGTAAATTGAGGTTCAGGGGGAGTTGGAATTTGAAACCAGGTCTACTGATGGCAAGTGCTCAAATCCATTATGTCTAAAATAGAACTTAACTCTGTCTTTGTGGGACAGAATTATTATGCCTTCACATAAGAAGTGGTTAAATGTATGTATACATCTAAAGCAGTTTCTAACTTTGAAGTGTCCTGGTTGTGGAAGCCGCATGACCCCTCTTCTTAGGCTCTATTTGCCACTAATTAATGGTGCTTCCTTGTCAAATCACCACATCATTTTTCAGCCCATAAATGACAATAGCAAGTAGCACTGATTACCCAGACTGAAAGCAGAACAACTTATAGGCCAGTGTCTTCTGGTATCTCCCCAATCTCCCCAGTTTTCTTGTCTTTAGCAACAGAACAGGTTCCTTGTGGCCAATTTCATCTTGGCAAAATGAGAGAATGGCTAAGAAAACATCAGTGAATGCAAATGAGGAAAGGAAAAGACATCTGTCAAGTTAATTAAGGGAAAACATTCCTTTGACCTCTTGTTTGTTTGGTTTTCCCCCCCTGTGCTTTCCCTAAGGTGAGCTATTCACTATTCTTCTTTTCTTAGAGTGCCACTTCCCTTTCATGTTGGGAACAAATGGGAGGGGACTAAGCACTAAAGTAGGGGGTAAACACACAACTTATTTTAATATACACTTGGCAGTTTTCCTGTTGCTTCTCCATTTAGGAAACATTTCCTTCTACTTCTGCCATTATCCCAGCTTTGACATTCAAGTCATTAGCAGAATGTCATTTTGCAAGATACTGAATTAGGAGCAGCTAGCACCAAAATGCAATGAACAGAAAGAGACTGGCTCCTTGCCACATGACTTTGCCTCACAGAAAAGAACAAAGTGGAGCTCTGATGCCGCTGTGCACGTTTGTGTGTTTGTGTTCTGGTGGTGGAGGCACATGGAACGGGGCAGTGCACTTGTGGGCACAGCGGTGTGCCAGACTGCCATACAAAAGCAAAATGCTTTAGAGCTGGAAGGTGTTCAACAGCCATGCTGTTCATTCCGGGCTGAAATAAATTTCTATTGAGTGTCATGCAAATGGAGATTCTGTAGCCCCAGAAGTAATCTTCTCTCACTTTTGTGGGTCAGAATGGAGTGGTCTTGGAGTCCTTGCAGCCCGAGAGAGGAAACAGACCTTTGTATTTTGGGGGAGGAAACAGCTTTTTATTTTTNAAAAAAAAAAAAGTATTTGTGACAGGCAATCTCTAGAGATTAAGAGATTATTTTTTAAAATCCTGTGAACTTTCATAGGGTGAAATTTATGATGTAGATTTACTGATGGGTAATTTTCAGTGCTTAGTATATACTGTGAAATTCTAGTGTTTGTTTATTATGAAAATACATTCAAAAGCTGGTTGTGAATTTATCTTACACTTCAGATAGCAACAAATTTTTGTTGTACCTCTCTTCCAGATTTTGCTTAGAATGTAGTTATCTGTGAATCAATATTCTATTTTAAATACTTTGAGAGTATCTTCATTTTCTTATCTCCCACAGTATTTTGTCCATAGGAAAAGGCTCTCCGTATATATTTGTCACATTGGATAGTGCCTTATTAACATCTGCATGTTCAGCTTTCTCTTTTTCTTCTATGAAGACAGAAAATTGGGCCAGACCTCTCTGTGAGTTTTTCTTAATGGATTAGTATTTCTAAGAAGCACTATAAAGGCTCTGTGTGTGTGTGTGTATACACACATACATGCAGGCATATATGTACATATATCTATGTGTATATGTCATCTTTTACTATATATACATACATATATATTCCTATTCATTTTCCTCAGAATTTTTGAAATCTCAAAAGACCTATACTTCACTTTGTAATTATCCTAAATTTTTTGTTCTTAGGTGAAAACAGCATGAGCAACCATTCATCCCTACTATAATTAATGCCTTTAAAAAGAGCTTTTTCTGCTAATGGAAAAGTTTAGTTAGGTATCAAGCCAACCATGTCAACAATTACATCACCCTGATAACTATGAACTAGGTTATTAGTTCATGCAAATATGCAAAAGCCTGAAGCACTGGAGCTTGGTAGTTGTTGCAGAATCAGCACTTGCTGATTCACCAGTGCTTTGGAGGCTGTACAAAGAATATGGACTAATAAGTAATGTTTGCATTGAATTCTGTGGCCATTTTTGTTCAGATTTTTAAAATAAAATGATCTATTTAAAACAGAATTATAGGCAATGAGAGTGCATTTGGGATGCACATCAACTTCACTTCCAAACTGGTCTTCAACTATCAATTTTGCAGCTGGAATGATCCTTTTAAAACAGAAGTCAGACTGTGTTCAAAACTCTCCAAGAGCTTCCATTTTCACTCAGACTAAAAATCAGACTTTGTACTGTGGCCTGCAAGATACCAAGATGTGCTTTTTGTCTTTCCCCTCTGCTCTGGTCTTCTGGACACCCCCCTCCCCTAAAAAAAACACAAACACACACACACACACACACACACACACACACACACATACTTCTGCCTCAGTGGTCTGCTTGCTGTTTCAGCAGCACTCATGCTTCAGGGCATTTGCTCCTACTGCACTTTCACTTCCTCACTTTCTGGTTTTCCCAAATATCACCTCCCCAGAGAGGCCTTTCTTGAACACCTGTTTAAAATCTGAACTTCTCACTCCAGTACTTCCTACCTACATCTGCCTTACTCTTCCTCTATCACCATCTCACACAGTATAAATATTACTAATTTATTGTGTTTACTATCTGCTTCCCTCCCAAAATGAGGCCAGGCATTTTTGTTTGTTCAGAATAGTGCCTAGCATTTCCTAGGCACTCAAAAAGTAATTTGCTGAATGATTTAATGAAAGCCTGAAGGAACCTGGATTTTAGGGGCCATAGGAAAGACACCAGCAATCCCTAACTTCATAAGCTACAAAGCATATGTGACAGAGACAGAAATAGTAAAGCTTTGTTCTCTGTTGCCTTCAAGAAGTAATAGTGCTTATCTGGCCAGCCATGAGGTATGACCTTGTGTTGTTCAGGAAAAGTGGTGGAAATGTTGACTTGAAAATGCCCTGAGAAAGGAGTGATTGATTTACATGAGGAAGACAAGTTACTTCTGGGAAAAGTAAGACAAAGGCAAAGATAGAGATTTGGGGAGGCAGCAATAAGCAGAATTTAGGGAAGAAGTATCCAAAGAAGATTTTAAGGAAGATTTTCTTGCATGATACAATTTTTCTTTCAAGTACAGCTCTTATTAAAGATATTTTGCAAGGCTTTTGCAATTAGATTTACAAATTCACAGTCCTAGATATTTAAGGTTGCAAAGAGGAAAAAGAAATGTCCACAATATGTAATTTTAGAACATTTAAGAATCCTAAAAGTCTTAAAATGTGTCAAATGAATAATTTAAAAAAGAAATGAATTAGACCCATATTTATGTTGCCATGGTTAAATCTCAAAATATAACATTGAGTAGAAAAAAGATAGTTATAGAATATCTATAATGTAATGTGCATGCTCAAGTATAATTTATCCAAAATTCAAAAACCTTACTGTCATACAAAATGAACACATGTGAAAGATTTAATTTAAAGTATTAATTAATTAGAACAGTAATAATATATTAAAGCAGATCAAAGGAAATTAAAAAAAACATATATATGAGCATATATATGAAGTCAAGGATTATGAAATGAATTGCTTGTGGATGCAAAACTGGTTAATATCTTATAGCATTGTGATATTAAAGGTTTGAGGTCATCTTTCTATATTGGAGGTTGTCAGTTGTATCTCCACCAGGCAAAAATTATTTATCTTATTATGGACAAGAATCATTAGCATTACTATCAGTTATCTATGACTTAACCTTTAACCCTGGCAGTTTTAAAATAGCCAAGTCAACAGAAAGGCAGTGAAATATGTTGTCTTTAAGAGAAATCCATTATTTTTTTTTTTTTTTGCACAATTTCCAGTCTTTTCGGTTTTTCCTGATATGTGATTCCACTAGTTATAATGTAAAATTGTACTCATTCTGCTCACTGTACATATACATTATACATATTTGCTCATTGTACATACGCTACAGTAGTACCAAAAATGAATGGGAAAGCTATAAGCCAAAGTTCTTTGAGTACTTGCCCATTTGGAGGATGGAAGAAGTTACTGGTTTGAATGCCAGAAATCACATTTTCCCTATCTTTAATATTTCTGTGTGTGTGTGTGTGTGGACATATATATGATAAACAATAATATATACATATTTACAGAAATAAATATGTGAATGTATATATTTCTATAAATAGAAACATGTATCTGATATATGTGGTATGATACCTTTATATAGGTAGATATAGGTTTAATATACATATTTACATATATGTATATGAAACCTATTTATCACAATATGATAAATGATATAGTTGTTCATTTCAGAGTGGTAGGGATTGTTGGATTATTTTTATATCTTTAAAAAATTTCTTAGTCAAAAAAATTATTTATGACTTTCTCTCATGTGGTCCAAGCACTTCATTGTAAATGTGTGGAAACTAAAATTTACCTATCTTATCACATTTATGCAGCTATTCATTAGACAATTTTTGTCTCCTGGGCCTGCTGTTTCCTCTATTTCAACCTTATTCTCTGTTTAAGAAATATTTAAGTGTTCAGATTCAACTGTGGTTTTAGGTCATAGTTAGCAAGTGTTCACGGATGGTAAAGCTTTGGTTTGTAATTGGTCTCCTGTGAAAATTCGTCAAAATTTTTATCAAGATGAAATAGTAAATTGTAGATTTGCTTCCCATTATAGCTGGGACTCTTCTTGTTTAATCCACTGTCATTACTGCCCTTCATTGGCAGTTTGTCATGTGTTGTAGAGAGTATTGACCTTTTAAGCCACCTGTGAAGGTAGTGCTGACTGCTCTTGGGGGGGTTTCCCCTTCTCATTTGTCTTGTCATAATTAACATGCCAGAATTTATGTCTCAAGGTGAATGTTCAGTTAAAATTAAATGGGATTCCAGCTACTTAGTACATTGTAGAAGGCCACATCCTGCTGAGCTTCACAACTTTTAGAGAGTCAGTAGGAAATGGTTAAATCTTTTTGTCAAAAGACATGTGAGAGATGTCAAAAACAGAACCTGCCAAACTTTTCTTATAGAGCCCTGAGCTTAAGGACAATTTAGGCAAAAATGGAATGTGGGTGGTTTGGACCAAGAATTCCTACCCTCCTTCCGTAACCTTCTGTCCATCAGCTTATTAGCCCATACTCCTCTTTGTGCTCACCCCAAGTCAGGCTTGACTTAGATGATGAAATGCATGAGCTATCTTTTCATCTTCCAAGCAAATGGAATATGCTGTTTGCAGTAATTAAGAGAATGAGGAGCTCATTGTGCAACTGCTTTGGTGATGGTGACAGTGAACTTGAGGAGCAGGGGTGGTGTCCTGTTTAATCTTTACCTCACCTGCCCAAGCAAAACCATGCAAACAAATACAACACTTCCTTGTGGTGGCCTCACATCACTCTCCAGTGCCCTTCAGACTGTGACACTCCTACACACAGTGTTCTGCCCCATCGGCTTTCCTCCCTACCCTCCAGGGACAGCCAGTCCTACTCATACCAAAACACTCATCCTCTGTCCACCTTCCCATTCTTCTCAGACCCTCAATCCATGGTTGGTAGGGCATACTTCTTGTGCCCTGTGTAGGAGCCTTGTTTCTGTGCCTTTTAGTTGTCCCTGGGTGGATCTTTCCAGGGAGGAACCAGATGAATGAGGTAGGAAGTGCTTTCTTGTGATTATCAGTTCTAGTCCTAATCCATTGTTTACCTTTGTCTCAAGTTGCTGTCTTCTCTACCTAACTCTGGTTTTATAAGAAAAGAATCCATGCCATTGTGTTAATAGGACAATGAGAGTCACCTTCCAAATTCAGAGAACAAACTGGGCATGTTCTCCACAGGAACAGTAAGTCTTTCCATGTGAATTCAAGTAGAGAGGACTAAGAGGAAGAAGCACTTTGTGAAAAGTGGGTGTTGGTTTGACTTTGAGATTGGATTATGGGCAGGGCAAAAGGACTCTACTTCTCCTTGGGTGAGGCTGAAAGAACGCATTTGAGGATGGAATGCTGAAACTTGAGTTCATAACTCAGGTTTCTTTAGTGTTGTTTTTGTGGTCATACACCTATGTCCCTAATGGAGAAAACTTTTTATGAGGCCAAATGTTAGAAATAGGATAAATTACGAGAGAGGTCTGCTAAAGAAGTGGCATTGTTTTGTTTTACCTGATAGGTCATCCCCTGTTTTTCCCTTAGGTAACTCTGCCCAAGAAAAGCAAGCCAGAATTGACTTAGTCATGCTGGTGAAAGGGAAGAAATGTTTATTTTGCCTAAATGATGCTTCCATTATTTTAATCATTTCATGGATAAATGAGTAGGTGTGGTCATGAACACCTGGGGAGCCTGACTCATGCTCGAATGCCTTAAGCTTCTCCTTTCCTGGGCAGAAAAATGCATGAGACACCCAGATGAATAAATAATCACCATAGAGTTCAGTGCAGCATTTTGCACCATGAGAAAATGACATGAACAATCAAATCACACTACATTTGTTATTATTAATGGAGGTAGTACCCTGTATTGTGCAATTTATGCAAATACTCAGAGGGCCAGCCCACCTGGAGCTTCCTTATCTTGGGATTCAATGCAGATTGTAGAGCTGTGTGTAGCTGTAGCATGCACAAGGCCCTGGGTTCAATCCCCAGTACTCCCCTCCACACACACACACAGATTGCATTTCATTTATTAGGTATCAGCTACCGAAAGCAATAAGATAAGGTGATACTCAGAAGTACTAGAAGTGGTAGTTTTGAGATAGACAGACCTTCCCCTCCCCCACCTGGATATTCCATAGAACATCTCAGTAGAGTCCCAAATTTAAAAAGTATCAATATATATACAGATCTAGGTATTGGGGCTTAAATGCAGAATAAATTGCCCCTTTACCCTAAGAATGTTAGCAACAAATTGTTTTATGAGTCCAAGCTCCTAATTCTTTTTTTTATTATTTATTTTTTAGTTTCCAGTGGGTACAATATTTTATTTTTAGGTGATGCTGAAGATCAACCCAGTGCCTTATGCATGGGAGGCAAGCATTCTACTACTTAAGCCACAACCCCAGCCCCTATTTCTTCTTCTTCTTTTTTTTTTTTTTGTTTTTTTTCAAGAATGTATTTTATTTTATATAATATTTATATAATATAATTTATTTTATTTAATTTAATATATTTTGACATATTTACATGGAATATAACTTCCCATTCTTATGATTGTACATGATGCGGAGTCACACTGGTCGTGTGTAAGTATAGAGATTTATTTCATGTACACATGAAAATCAGGTTTGATCTGTATTCTATAAACTCTGGTTTTGTTATTTGGGGGGCATTTCATGTTTGATAGCTCCCTGTTTGACTTTTGAGATTTAAGAAAGTTCCACATCTGTGATAATTTTAATGCCATCCCTAGCTTCATGTTGAAGATTGATGGATTATCAAAGGCACTTTTGATTGTATAGTGTGCTCAGATTATTCATGGCATTTGTCAGTGAGCTATGCCTCCAATTATTTAAATAAAACCCATCTTCAGGTTTTACTTATACATTTATTTTTGAGATTCTTTTGGATCATATTTTTGGAATTACAGTTGCATCTTTTTTTGATAGACTTTAACTGGTACAATTGTGACATTTTTGTTTATGTTTTTATTTTTTCTGAATCTGAATTGTTGGCTATTTCGCTTTCTGGGTTTTTCTATATGGTTCTTCGGAAACTTCAATTGTTAAAGGTTTTCCTGAAGCAGTGTCATATTTCACTGGATAAGATGGTCATTGGATTGCTACTGATATTGATACAGATATCTTATTTATTTTATTTTCATGTATAAACATTAATAATTAAATGTTAAGAAAAATCTTTATGAATTATATAGATAAAATACTAAATATATAGAATACAAATAGCCTTTTTAAATATAATTAACCCGATTTTCAGTTAATTTGCTCAAACAAGTTTGCTAAGATTTCCAGGATATAAGCTTGTCATTTATAATTTGTTTTATTAACATCAGTTAGTTAATAAGTCTAGTATTCCATTACTGAAATGGAATGAGACATTAATTTAACACTAAATATATTATATAGTATCTTTTAAAAACAATCAGACTATTTGATTTAATGAAGATGAATTTAATAGGTTGAATACAGTTCTTGATAGATGAGTTGATAATATCACAATCCACCTTCATAGTTAAGTATCAAGGGTCTATTCTTATTCAACAACTTCTTTAAGGCTAAGTAAACATGATCATAATTAAACTCAGATAATACTAGAAAATGTTGATTGCTACAGTCAGGAAAATAAAAAATTTAGCCTGACCTTAAGAAATTATGAATGTGAATGTTGACAAATGATAATAAGGAGCAAACACCTAAGAAAGAGGACAGGCTCCCAAGTCAATATTGCTAGAAGAAATTGAGTTTGGGTTTGAAATGTATTCCTTGAATATTTAGAAATGTCCCTTTTAAATATTTTATCCAAACCCTGAAATGTGTCAACTCTTGTACCTATTAGGAGTCAGGGGAACACTGTTTCTGGAACCTGGCATAACAGAGGCCTGGCCTGAGTAATAATAGCATCACACTAAACTGTTAATGATGGTTGAGGGCAGCCCAGTAGGGGATGGTGGAGTCTTGACACCCTGAACACTGTTACAGAGGAGGTGAGGGAAGTAACTTGTCGGGGGGTTATCCCCTTTTTCTAACTACTGTACTGGTGATGGAGAACAAAGTGCCCATCTGCACTGAAGGAGAGCCATCCAAAATGGGATAACACCCACTTCACTGTCAATGGTTTTGTGTTTGCCTATTCTTTGAGCCTTGAGAAAGTTACTTTGGAATTGAATTAGCCATTTTTTAACCTTCTACTAGCAGAAACAGAAAAAGTGCTTTGTGGCCATGTATAGTAATTTATTTCTATTTACTGGGTATTCAAGATACAACCAGTAGCTAGCATGCTTGTAAAGGGCCATCAGTATTATCTTAAAGGTACTAGAATCTGTTTTGTGATTCCAAAACATGTACCTTAATGAAGAATTTGAATTCAGTGTGCAAGATGAAAAATGAATGAGTGGTGAAGAACATTTATCTTAGGCATCGGCTGTGCTATTGACAAAAGGCACAAATATGAAATTTGTCTAAATAATTAGATTTTTAATTAGTGCATCATTGTAAGATTAATGTCATTGCGCTTCATTGCATGTAATTTTCTATTAGAAATTTCATGTCAACAAAGATGCTACCTGTGGTTTGCTGATTTGAATCCTTAATTTATCACTTGTGCATATGGCATGTCACATATTTGCAGACAGGAGCTGAAAGAAGGCATGTGATTGTAGCTTCACTGGCAGTGAGGAATATTGATGGTATTATGCTATATGAATGCATTACAGTTTCTAATATTCAGTTGACTGCCATCCCTTGAATATTAGTGGATACTTAGTAATTTGCAATAATGTTAGCAATAGCATGAGCAAATATTCCAGGTGGTTCAAACTAGTCTGTTCCTCCCTTGGACATGCTTGAACATTGTTAGTGCTATATTCTCCCTTAAAACTGGTTTTTCTTTTGAATATTGTTAGTGCTATATTCTCCCTTAAAACTGGTTTTTCTTTCTTTTTGACAGTTGTCGAACAAGCAACCGGAAAAGCTTGATAGGCAATGGACAGTCACCAGCATTGCCTAGACCACACTCGCCTCTCTCTGCTCATGCAGGTAACTGATCATCATTTCTTGAGGGTTGTCTTATTTCTTTTTTTTAACTTCTTAAAAGAATTCAGGCCTTTTGAGATCCAGTTGTGTATTTGCATCTATCTTCGTTTGCCTATTGTTTTATCAATCACTAAGTTATTCTTTTCAAAATACAGAATTCCTTTTTACATATGGTCCTTCTTCAGTTATTACTTTTTTCCTTTTATAAATTTTCAGATGATGTGAGACATTTGAAATATGCTTGGGTAGATATGGTAGCTCATATAAAGAGGATAAGTGTTGAGAATTATTCAGTGTATTTCTCCCTAAGCTTGAACTTGTCTATTAGATGGACATTGTGAGGATGATGAAGATTCAACATATGAGGCCATGACTTCAAATACTTTATAGAACTATAGGGATGTGAGGGACATAGTACAAAAACTCTGCAATGAATGCTTTTTTGTTGTTGTTGTTGTTGTTTTTTGCTTTGCATGCTTTTAAATCTCAAGTTAGTTTTTTGTCTTTAGTTCTACCTAACGTGATTCAAAGAAGAGAAAGGTTAATTCCAATCAGAAAAGTCAGGGAGAAATAGAAGGAGCTGCTTGCTCAATATGTTAAAAGATGGTCAAGGTTTTGGCAGGTAGAATTGAAATGAAAGAAATAATTCCCAGTATGTGGCTAGAGTAGGGGATGTACATGCTCGATTTTACAGAGAACTTGAAGAAAGAAAGGCAGATGAAGGTCAGGGAGTTGAAGGGCTTTTGACACTGAGCTTCCCAGGATTTTGAGGAAGATCTGTGTTTTAGGAAAGGGTCTTCAGGACTGTGAAGGATTAGGGTTGAAAGAGTGAGTGTAGCCTGATTTCCATGGTGCTCTTGGGAAAACTATAGTTTGACACTGATGGGCTCTTGGATGCACTTGGTTTCATATTTAGATGTCAGCCTGTCACTGACCCCCCACCAAGGCAGGAGTCACTCCAGTTGAGGGTGAGAGTTGACTATTATGGTTGGAAGAAGAAGAGAGAGTTGATCCTCTGGAATGACATATTATTTTACCCACAGCAATCACTAAAAGGTGGTAAAATAAAAACATAAAAGATGAGTTGGTAAAATTGTGGTACTATAAAATGACCACTAACATCCATAAATGCTTTTCCCAGGAAGAACTTTAGAGAAGCTCTTGGAACTTGCAAGGATGTGCTTGAAACTCTGCAGGATAGCATCATAGGTAATAGTCAGACATTTGAAACAACCTAAATCTCCATCAGTTGGGAAATAGCTAAATGAACTACAGCATAGTCATATGTGAAAAACACACAAATGAACTAGCCCTACACATTTCTGCTTGGATAAAATTCACATGAATGTTGGGCAACAAAAGCAAATTTCAGAAGAACATTGCTCAAGCCATTTGTATAAAGTTAACATGGCACTACATACAATATTTTATTTAGGCATATATGTTTATATGTTATATATGTTGTGTATTTTACAACAGTATCTGCATATTTTAAAATGGTACATAAATATGTTTGTAATGAGAGTTTAAAGGAAAACACTGGTTTATTATTTACTTCTAAGAAGTGTGAAGAGGGGGGAATAATTGGGGTAAGGAGCACAAAGTTGGTGATATTATATTTCCAAAGTTGTAATGAACACACAATTATTTATGTTATTATCATTTATACTTTTGAAAATTCCACTAGATCACTGTAACAATAGTAAAGCCGATAGAGGGTCAAGCAAGGATAAATTGTATTTTTCCTCCTAAGCATTGTATTTCTCCTGCCCTCGGTGCAGAGCCTCGCAGTATTACTGGATGCTAAGTGAGTGATGAATCTGTTTCTTATTTACAATTCAATAGTGATTCAAGAAATATAATCTTAGCTGGGCACGGTGGTGCACACCTGTAATCCCAGTGGCTCAGGAGGCTGAGGTAGGAGGAGTCTCATAAGCTCAAGACCAGTCTCAGTAACTTAGCGAGGCCCTAAGCAACTTAGCAAGACCCTGTCTCAAAAGAAAAAATAAAGGGATGGAGACATGGCTCAGTTGTAAGCACTCCTAGGTTCAATCCTTGGTACCAAAAAAAAAAAAAGAGAAAAAATTTAATCTTACTCCTCTTTTGGTTGTGTTTAGCAATAATTTCACTATCCTTTATGTGACCGTTGATTAGTCTTTTATTGCTGTGATTTTCTTCAGTTCTAATGTGGAAAGGGAAGTAAATGTGGGTAAGACTTTAATGATTCTGTTAATTATTTTTCTTTTCTCTGTGTTCTTAGCTCAAATGATTTTCCCATCAGTGTTAATTTTTGAACTTGATTGGGAAAGTGGGCAGAGAGAAGCCTGTTGCATAGAGTGTGAGAGTATTTTTCTTCATATTGTGGAGCCATCAGCTTCTTAGAGGCAGTGCAAGTGAGTTTTTGTGAGAAGTGCCATTTATCACAGTCTGGTAGGTTCCTATTTTTGCGGAGGAAGAAGAAAATATAAACTGAGGTGCAGTCCTCATGTCTTGATCACAGGCAGTGGCTGTGACTCATGATACCTGCCACATCTCTGACTCTCCCTCTGTTGTCTCTATCCTGTGGGGATTCCTCAATATCTCCCATGTCTCTTCAGACACAGGAGAAAGAAAAGCCACTGCCTCTCAGCACTCATTAGTCTAGAACTCAGAGCTACGATTTATGTTGTTCTTTGTTGGATTGTAATCTTTTCTGGATTGTATGAGCCCAGCCTCGGTGGCACATGGATCACTAGAAATGGGCACATAAATTATTTGTGTATATGTATCAGGAATGCTCTGAGCAAAAACAGATATTGGCCTAGTATTCTGGAGCAGATCTTCACACATATTTGAGGAGCCGGGGGTTTCTAAAAGAATAGTAGACAGAACATTTTTTAAAAAGAAAAGTAGTGTGCTGGCACATGCCTGTAAACCTAGCAATTCAGGAGGCTGAGGCAGGAGGATTGAGAGTTCAAAGAAAGTCTCAGCAACTTAGCAAGAACCTATGCAACTCAGCAAGACCCTGTCTCTAATAAAACATAAAAAAAGGCTGGGGATGTGCCTAGATGGTTAAGTGCCCCTGGGTTCAATCCCTGGTACCAAGGGAAAAAAAAGAAAAGTAGAAAAATCACATGTGTTACAGGAAGTTTGTAAGCATGAAATACAATCCTGAAGTCCCCAATGAAAGGCTGTGTATGTCTCATAAATTAAAAATCTGTATAAAATAAGCAAAATAAAAAGAAAACGAAGTGTGAAAAGTATTTGTGTATCCATAAATGACTGCCCATCTGAGTGCCTTAGTAAAGAAGTAGCTTGTCTAAATTGATATGAAGTGGTGAATGAACCAACAGAAATGTGCAAAAGGCGTGAATATCATGTCATGAAAAAGAAGGCCCACAAAACATGAAATTTTATTTCATTGTTCTCATAAAACAAAAGTGAACCAGGATAATGAGATAGTATCATTGTCCCATAATGGTAAAATTGATAATTGATAAAATCCCAACATTGCAGAAATGTAGGGAAGCAGTCCCTTTTACATGGTGTGTTAATATGAATAAATAAAACCATTTGGTTAGTGGTTTGTAGGGTTGATTAAAGTTTCAAATTCATTTACCCCTTGACCCAGTGAATCTGTATAAACGAATTTATCTTACTGATATTCTCACAGAAATAACATCTTAACTGTAACATTGCTTATAACTAGAATGGAAAATTGTTGCCAGTTTTTTATTTAACTTGTCCTTCAGTGATGGACTGCTTATGTGTAGAATGATTCAGGCATAATAGCTGTACTTGGTTGTTATATAGAATGTGGTGAGCTTTTATGTGGTGGCAATGGAAAGATACCCAAGATAAATTGTAAGTACTAAGTTGTCTTTTCATGTTCATGTGCTTTAGAGTGTACACACACACATACACTCTGGTGTGCTCATGCATATTCATAGAGCATTTGTGGAAAGAGAAAGGAGAGATTGTTAGCTGTTTATTTGGGGGAATATGAAGGTAGGAAAATTAGCATGTAGTGCTTTTGTTATTCAAAAATAAGGTTCTAAAAACAATATTTACAGTAGTTTTCTGTTACTATATAAGAGATCACTAAAAAATAAGTGGCTTAAAACTGTGAACTTATTAATCTTATAGTTCTGTAGGACAGGGATTTGGGAAGCTTGCTTGAGTTGTCTGCTCAGTGCATCATAGGCCAGAATTAAGGTGGTGGTTGGGCAGACACTTATCTGTAGACTGGGAAAGAAAGCACTGCCAAGTGTATGTAGGCTGGGGAAAGCCTCAGAGGGACTGAGTGCTGCCTGACCCCATCCTGCCTGACCCCAAGGCTGCTCTCAGCCTCCAGAACTGCCCTTCTCATCCTCAAGCCAGCAAATCATACATCCAGGCATTCTCTTGCTTCAAGTCTGACATCTCCTCCTTCTGTCAGCTGGAGAAAACTTACTCTGTTGAGGGAATGTCTTTAAAATTCTGCCTAGCACAATATCACTTCCATACTGAATTTTAATTCAGATTGTTAGAAGTGTGAGCTTTGAGTGATATTTAGTCATCAGACTACATGGAGATAAGTGAGACTCATAAGATAACCTGAGGCTTTTAAAGTCCTAAAGTATCAAATGTAGGCAATCCTATGGGCCAAAATATTTATTCCTGTTTCTTCAAATTTGTTCTACTGGGAATTTGCAGGTGACTATTTTGATTCTTTTATAAGAGGGTTTCTGGGAGGAAAGAAAGGAGTCTTACTGTCTTATTAGGAAACTCTTAAGAATTATCAAGGAAATATACATAAATCTCCAAGTCTATGAAGATATGTAACTTTTGGTTAAAAAGGGATTCCATTCCTGAATGTTTACTTGCTACTGTATTTACTTGCTACTGTATCATGTCCATCTTTAAAAATACTTGCTACTGTATTTGGTGCAACTTGGTTCACCAAGCTCCTCCTCAAAGATCTAACTGAGCTAAAGGCGGCTCAGGGAGGTGAAAATAATCAGAGAAATGGAGAGATCGTATGAAAAAAATACAACTCCAAGAAGACAGTAAAAAAACATAGAAAAGCTTTGCAGTAGGCACATGGAGACTGGGCAACAAAATAAAACATTCCAAATCCCACTATTCAAAATGAGCCACTCTGAACACTTTGGTGTATATTGTATGGTACTAAGAATGCAGCCCAGGGCTGTGAACATGGTAGGCAAGAACTCTCTACTAAGCCATCCCTTTCCTGTTTTAGTTTATTTTGAGATCATGTGTTGCTAAGAGTTGCCCTGGCTGCCTCAGCCTCCTGGGATTGCAGATGTGCACCATTGATCCTGGCTTTTGTTTGTTTGAGGTATGGGGAATTGAACCCAGGGCCTCACACACAAACGGCAACTACTCTGCCACTGAGTTGTTCCTCAGCCCTCTATGAACATTTCAGGGCATATCTCTTCAGTAAACTCTGTTCACCAAGCCTCTTCCTCAAAAATATAACTAAGCTAAAGGAGGCCTAGGGAGGTGAAAATAATCTGAGAAATGGAGAAATTGTATGGATTGTTTGAAAACAATACGACTCCAGGAAGAAAACTGGAAAACCCAGAAAAGCTTTGCTATTTGTAAAGAGGAACCATAAGACATCATGTCCATCTTTAAAAATGAAATTTCATTCTCTCAAAAAAGAAGGAGGATCTTCCTCTTTTGAACTTGAAAGTCTTTTTTGAGCCACACATGAAAATCAGTCTCACCTCTTTACAACTTGTTTTTTTTTTTTGCATAGCCATTCTTCTCACCTTGATTGTATAACTCTTTCACCACATGTGACACTAAATTGGACTGGGGGTGGTGGTAAAGGCAGTGGTTTTACTGACAGGCAGGCTAATACAAATAATTGAACCAAATACTTACTGTGGTTACCAAAATGCATGTGATTGTGCCATTTTAAGGGTATGGCAAAACTTCGTAAGAGTCTGGGAATGAGATGGGGATAGGAAGAAATACTGAAGGTGGACTAATGAATTTAAAGATGACATCTGGGATAGAACAGGATCAGTAAGTATCTCAATGTGCTAGAGCTATCTCTGCAAGCATCATTTATGGTATAGCCCAGTGCCATCCTTGATATCAGCAAGAAACTTGGTAATAATCCACTGCCCCAATAATGTTACCTATAAACTTGAAAGATGTATAATCGAGTAGTAAGGAACTTATTAAAATCTGAGATTCTGGCCCACAACGGAAACCAAATACTTACTGTGGTTACCAATATGCATGTGATTGTGCCATGTTAAGGATATGGTAAAACTTCATAAGAAATTTTGTAGACTCTGTTTCCATGACTCTAATCTTCAAGCCTAATTAAAATACGATCTCCTGACTGTAAAAGTAAAGCTGGTTGTTGATAGAAACTAAGAGAAATCACATGAAAACATAACCCCCTTTAAATGCACTACTCAGAGATAACCGCACTTACCAGTGTATTATACCTCTCAGGTCTTTATGACATATGTATTGTGTGTGTCTGTCCACCTGCTTGTGTGATTCACAGGCCTGTGTTGAAACTCTAGTTCACTTCCCACTTGCCAGCACTGAATGTGTAGTTTTTAAGATCCTATTGATATAAGCCAAGCATAATATCTTAGTATTTTCAGTATGCATGATTTAGTACTATGGGATTTTAAATATTTCTATGCTCATTAACCATTTGTATCTCTTTTATTCATCTTTATTTTCACCCATCATCCCTCTTTTTTAATCAGATAACATTCTTTTCTAATTTGCCATTTGATTTTTTAAAGCCCCCCCACCCACCACCCAACTGCTGGAAGTTATTGCTTTGTTTAGTTTTTGTTTTGTTGATTTGTTTGGTAGTCCAATCCGTCAGCCTTTCTCTGACTTTTCCCATTTTTGTTGCTGTTCGGTGTTGTTGTAGTTTCAGTTTTCAGCAGGACTAGACTTGCTCTAAGCTCTTCTGCTCTGATCTCACTGCTTCCTGTCCTTCTTTATGCTTGACAAGTTTAATATCAGTGACGTGGTTCTTTCCTGTCTCCTACTCTTAGTCTCTCAGTATAGAGTGATGGTTTCCCAAGCAGTGAGCAAGTTTTTGACCAAAAGAGTTTTTCCAGACTTTCCTAAACTTCATAGCTATGTTACACAGAGGGAAGACTGTGAGCCAAGCAGGTGTCAGAATGGTTTCTGGCCGCTCCCCAGCTTCCCAGAGACAGTGATCTGCATCCTTTCTGTTCAGATGTTTGTGGGGCCCTCAGGACTTCATGAAGTACACAGAAGAGAGACTGTTGCTTGTAAAATTTTCTTCGCTGGTGAGAGCAACTTAGTGGAAATGAATGATTTTTGAGTTGGAGGATTTCTCCTTAGATAAGGTGAGACTAGGCGCATAGCCCCGAGTGTAATGGTGCCTTCATTTCATTTATTTTGTGACTTTAATTCAAAAACCTGCAGGAGGTTTCCATGCTTGAAATATTATTTACCAAACTGTTTGAATGTGCTTTCTAGACCTTTATTAAAAATATTCTTTTGGCCTGATGGTGACTTCCCCAGGTGCTTAAACATGAGGGCACAAGACAAATATTGTAGGTTCTTTGCTTCTTTATGTTTGGGGACTAGGAAAAAGCAAGATTATATGCCTGTAGAGGCATAGCCTTAACAGGAATTAAGTTTCTTGATGCCCTATATGATCACTTTCTTTAAAATGATATAAATTTAATTTTATTTTTCTCCAGGGGGATCATTGATATGATCTGCCATTGCCATATTTTCAAATACACAATAAGCAGGTCTCAAAAAAATCAACATAAACTTGTGAAATCTTGTCTTCAGTTTAAAGCACCTGAAGGTCCTCCTTGTAGAGTTTCATTTTATATTGGTTAAAATAAGCAAAATCAACTGAGTAAAATAAACTTTGATCCGCTTAGTCAGCCTTAAGTAGAGCATCACCTTGGGACTCACTCAATTTTATTAAAACCTTTAATGGCCTCAAGACCAGCTTTCTTAATTCAGTATGTGTGTTAGAACTCCATCATTTCACAATGCTGTGTGATTTTAGGAATTTCATAAATCAATTTCTCTGAATTATGAAGAATACCATCTTTTTATTTCGTGCTGTACTCACGGGGTTTTAGTACTTAGCCTTTGTGTAATTGTCAGTTGTTGGCTTGAGTAACCACACATTTTGCCCTTCCTGCTTAAGGAAAAGAATGATAAAATCAGATGGACTGACGTCAGCCCTGTGTTTTCCTAGTTTTCGGTGCTGCTTTGTGTTGAGTTACTAATCGGGTGTGTATACCAATATCATTATTCTTTGTTAATTCCTTTATGTAGATCCAGATGCCCTGTGACCTGCATTTGTCATTTCAGTCCTTTGAGAAGACTCTACGATTTACATGTAATCTATTCCTAATAATAATTTAATGACTGACATCTTTCATATTCCCCTAATCTCAATATAGGGAATTTAACTGGGGTGACCTGTGTTTTAACTTTTTATTCACTCCTTAATAATAAATTAAAGCCATTGGAAGCTGACTCCTAAATTTAATTTTTAAAGCTTCCATGTTTAACAAAAGTAATACCACCTTTATTCATTTATTTATGTGTTTATTTGTATGCTTTTTAAGAACATGGGCCCCCTGGGAAGCCACTCAGAAAGATTTTATTCTCCCATCCATTATAAGGGCTTTTCCTTCTGTTTTCAATTTTTTACAGTGCTCTCTTCTCTCTCTCTCTCTCTCTCTTTGTGTATATGTGTGTGTGTGTGTGTGTGTGTGTGTGTTTATTCATCAGCATGACTTTTCTTTAGGTTGAGTTGTTGAAGCACCAGTTATTAAGTCATCAAGCCCTTCACAAACAAATATTTTTCAAGTTAGAACTGACAGGACTTGGTGAAAACTTGGAGATGGAGTTGAGAGTAAGGTGATCAAAGCTGGCTTCTCCATGTCTCCCTAGGAGTATGAATGGTGGAGGGGACATTGTCCACAATGAAGGAGATAAAAAATAAAATAAACCAGGACTAAAGTAATGCCTAAGAGTTCACTTTGCTGAATGTTGGGTTTAAATGCTCATGAGACATGTAGGTGCATAAATAGACAGTTGTTATATAGTTTTAAAACTGAGAGGGCGAGTCTGGTTGGTTGATATCAGTTCGGAAGCCTTCACTCACAGATGGCTGTGTAAAAACCTTGGGAGGTGTGGAAATCATTGAATCTTTTGGAGTGAGAAGACAGAGCCCCAGGACTGGGCCTGTAATGCCTGCATTTCAGGTCCTGGAAGAACAGAAGGCCTGCAGGAGATAGAGAAGCATATCCAGAGAAGCAGCAAGGAAGGACAAGGTAGTGTCATAGGGTCCGAGAGAGAAGACAGGACTCGCAGAAAGAGGGAGAGGAAAATCCCATTATCAAGTCATCAAGCCCTTCACAAACATTTATTGAAAGTTTAAATAACTGCTTATATAAAAATTCCCATGCCTTCATTTAACTCTGACTAGAAATGCACCAAGTGTCCTAATGTAAGGCAAAAAATTGCTTCCCCTAAAAGGAGGAGTCCTCTTAATTACTGGCGCACTTCCAAAACCCTACAGAGCCTGTTACTTCATTGGTATATTTTGAAAGTAGTTTTAGCATATCTTGCCTATACCTTATCGATAATAGAATGTTTCAACAATTGCTAAAAGCAAAGAGGGTGTCATTGCTTTTCAGATGCTTTAATAAAAGTTTAAAGAGCAGTTAAGCAAGGCAGAATTTCACCAAATTCAGGAAATCTAAAAGTCTCTCTGTCTCTCTCTCTGTCTCTCTCTGTGTCTCTCTCTCTGTCTCTCTCTCTGTGTCTCTCTCTCTCCTCTCTCTCTCTCTCTCTCTCTCTCTCTCACACACACACACACACACACACACACACATATACACATACACATACACACATATATATTTTCTCTCTCTTCCTGGTACTGAGATTTGAACCCAGGGGTGCTCTACCACTTAGCTCCATCCCCAACCCTTTTTAATTTTTGAGTCTGGGTCTCATTAACTTGTCCAGGCAGGCCTTGGACTTGCCATCCGGCTAGCCTCAGCCTCTCAAGGACCTGGGATTACACATTGCACCCAGCTAAAATTGTCTATTTTTGATAGTAGGATAGATACCATAAATTTTTGAGATTACTCTTTCTGTGATAAAAGAGATTTTTATAAATTTTGGAAGGGAAAATATTCTTGAAAATGGGAGTCTCAAAATGGCTAATGTTCTTAAAGTTACTGAGATAGGAGAATTTTTTAATTTCATATTTTGTAAAATATTAGAAGTGAAAACCAAGATAATTGGCTCATTCACTGTGACTAAATTTAGAATAGACATTTTTAGATTTAAATCTCATAGAGTATGTAATTATACGCTTTTTTTTTTAAAAAGTATGTAGATCTCAACACATTAAATAGTATAAGTAACACGCATTATTGTATCTTCTAAATCCCTGTATACTTCAACCAACATATTAAAAATATAAATGACATGAATTATTGTATCCTCAAATCCTGCCAAGTTTACATATTCAAATTGGGGGAAAATAAACTTTTTTGATCAACCTGTTGAAAAATGGAGAATTACTTACCTCTAGATTATTTCAGTTCTAAGATATGACAGATACCCAGGAAGTAACTGATGTATTTAAAATCCTTGCTAAATCACTTCTCAAGTCTCATAGCCTCAGCCTGGACAGCTTTACTGACTGTCATAGCCACTGTGGCTGTGGTTTTTCTGGTCCTGTGGTGGTCTGGCTTATCCTTACCAGCTTATCCCTAAGTTATCTTGGATACTAAGTCAGAAATCCTCAGCTAATGTAAATTAAGACTGTTTCCCTGGGACCATTAGATGGTGAGAATGTGTAAATTTGCATCACAGTCAAACTAACTATTCCTTAGAGATCAAAGTACTAGAGGCTGGGGCCCATTAGCTTGGGGTTCTGCCAGCTGTCTTCCCTAGGTTCCCAGTGCCATTGCTAGAAATGCTAGATGCTCAGCACAACCAAAATGCCCTGCACCTATTAGGCAACCTGTAAGGGAAGTTTAAAAATATGTAATTTTAAATTCAAATATGCATGCTAAAGAGCATTTTACTTTTCTGGCGCATTTAAATATCATGTACAGCAATGCCATCTCTGTCTTTGAACTCACTCACTCTGGCATAATTACAATCCCAGCTATAATGATGCTTTAATGCAGATTTTGTATTTACTGTAGCAGTGTGTGAGTACTTCTGTACAAAAGCCATGTAAATTGCAGCTTTCTCAAGATCTAAGCTTTTATGTTAGGAGCAACAGTGGATAATTATGGAGCTTGTCATGAAGTGCTAAGGTATAGGTCCCCTGGTGGTAACCATCTGAGAGAGTTCAAGTATGGGGAAGAGGAGCCCATTAACACTCCTGTATGGGAGTTGGAGCAGATTTTGTTTTCCCAGGCTTGGGAGGAGAAAGGTAGAGAAAATTTAGAAGAGTGTAAACATAAGAAAGGTGGTATAACTTTAGGAAGAAGAGATGATCTTTGCTTAAAAACTGCCTAAAGTACTTTAAGTGTTTTAAAAATGTGTTGTTAAATTTTTTTTTCTGTTCACAAAAGCTGTACATATTCATTGTAGAAAACACAGGAATTATAAGAAAGTATAAATAAGAATATAAAAATTATGTATATTCTTATCCACCACTCAGAATTAACCTTAACAATTGGGTATATGTCTAAATATGTATATTTTATGTATCTGCATCTATTATAATGTTTATATATGCATATACTTGTGTATATGTAAACGTACATTTATGAATATATTTGTTTATACACGTGTGAATGTGGGATCATAGTTATAATTCCAGGTCAATTTCTTTTCTTTCTTTTTTTTCAGTACTGGTGATTGAACCTAGGGGTTCTCTACCACTGAGCTCTATCCTCAGCCCTTTTTAATTTTTATTTTGAGATAGGTTCTTATGGTTCTTACTAAGTTGTACAGGCTGACCTTAAAGTTGGGATCCTGCCTCACCGTCCCACATGGCTGGGATTACAAACGTGCATGACTAGATCATTTTATTTTGGTGGTATATTTTGAGTATTTTTAAAATATATCCATAACTGTCTTTAATTTAATGAACATAAAACTATTCCATTTTATGAACATCTCCCTAGTGAACATTACCCTACCTCCACTAGTGAACATTTTGGCTGTTTTCAGTTTTATTTCTTGTTTTTTCCTTGCAAGCATGTATGGTAAATAGCATAATACAGGTGTGGTCAACTCTAATTAGTTTCTCAGCTTAATCTAAGAAACTATGCTTTAAAGTGCGAGTCTTTTATTGTCTTATTGTGTTGTTGGGCCATCCATTATTAACTTGGATTTTTGAGGCCTAAAAGCCAGAGATTGTGTTCGTAGGAAATGTGCTTGCTGTAAATGGCATTTAATAAGCATCAGGAATGTGTTGTCTCAGCAGGAAAATAACTTGACACATATCTAAGTCCATCTCAAGTATGTTCTCTCTGGTTAAAAACAATAGCTGTTTGTATTAAACTTCCAGGAACTTTGTATCCAGTGCTATCATGGTGACCTGTTGGTATTAGTGAGGTAAATGAAAAAGGAACCACACTACGGCCGGAGGCTGTAGATGTTCACCTGTGTATTCTCCCAGGCACTGAGGACAAGACCCTAAGGTAGAAACTTCCACCTACTGTGTAATTAAGACTCCTGCAACCCGAAATCTTCTCATTGTGAGATTGCCAACAACTGATAATGTGTTAAATAGTGTACATAACACTGGTCCTAGGGGTATTGGCTCTGGGACTTCATCTACCTCTTCCCACATATCACCATTTTTACTCTGGGCAAGTCACTCTCTGGGTCCATCAAATGCTCTATCAAACGGGTTCTTCCAAAGGCCTCCATATCTATCAAATGAAAACAATAAACTTGTCTGTGCAACTACATATTTGCAATATATAAAGTACAACAGTGTGAGTTTTAAGTCACTTTTTAAGTGTTATAATAGATTAGAATTCATGACATGATTAGCATTGAGATGACATCATAGAGTGTAAATGTGGAGAAAACTAGAATACAGCCTTGATGGAGTGTGTGAGTGGGCTGTTGACCATGGAATGTGGTTCCCAAGTCACATTCTTCTCTGGAACACATTTGCAGGAGTCTGTCATATTTTCATCTTGGCCTACCATCTTTTGGCAGTCTCTTGGCTGGCATACTTACTCTAGTTTAGGACTGATTTGGGAAATTAATGGCACTTAAAAAAAATACTCTAGGGTATCAGAACCTCAGGAGTTCCAAAGGGGCTGCCTCAGTGAAAGGGTCTGGGAAAGGTGATCTGGGAGTGGGATTTACACCCACCATACCTTTACTTGAGGCTGGCCGGCCTTCCTTCCTCCCTCCCTCCCTCCCTTCCTTCCTTCCTTCCTTCCTTTTTTTCTTGTGCTGGCAGTTGAACCTAGGACCTCCCACATGCTAGGCAAGCATGCTACAATTGAGCTATATCCCCAGCACATTTTGGGCTCAGAATAATCTTTTGCTGTACACACATGTTTGAACACCATGCTAGGAACCCAAGACCCAGCGCAGCCAAGTGTTCAGGCTTGCTGGTGTTGCTGCCACCTCTAGAACCCGGCTTCCCAGGACTCAAGCTTTGGTACACTTTAGCAAGGCCTTGGTATCTGTCCCTGGTGATGCCTTCTGGAGAGATCAAGGATGACTTGGGCCAGCTCCAGAGTGAGCTTTGATTTACTCTTTGCATCATTATGTTTCTTCTGTATTATTCTATAAAAAAAAAAAAAAAACACACAAAAAACTTAGACATCACACCAAAAGTAGGTGAATAGGGTAGACTTCACTTTTCCAAAAAGATTGTACAGGTGTTTTTGTTTTTATGGTTATCATTTAGGTTATATTTTAAGAATAGGGGAAAAAATCTAATTTTAGGGGTGAACTGTATAGCTGTGTTGTGTAATAATGGTCAGGAGACAAGTAGGATACTAATAAGCCAACAGGTCTACTCCACCTGACCAAGGATGGTCAGCAGGGCCTGCACCTACCTGGGAAGCACTGAACTGAGGACAAGCACATTCCTCTAACCATCTGCTGCTGATTCTTATGGCAACATCTGCTGTCTTGGTAGAGTACCTTTGATACAGGGGCACCTAAAAATTTCCCTAAAGCATGAATGTTCTAAAGTGCTAAAGGTATCAGGTGTTGGTGAACAAAAGCCCAGCACTGAATTACATGGTCTATCCTCACCGTTTTATCCATAGATTGAAAGAAGTTATATTTAGGTTAATTTTCTTCAAGTTTTATCATAGTTTGCTGACAATCAAGAATCAAATAAGATTTTTGAACAATTCTCTAATCTTTATTTGGCCTTATTTCCTTTTCTGTTAAAAGAGAAGATTGGAATGAATATATGTGTATATGTATTTATTTGTGATACACATACACAATATTTATGGCTATATAATATATGACTATGATACTCATATTAATATATATTTTCTAATATGCATAATTATTATTTAATGCATATGTATTCTAATATTATTTAAAACATTTCTTCTAAGACTGCATAGAAAAATTGCATAGTTCTAGTTTCTTTTTTGCTTTAAAGAATATTTTTTCATCCTGTGTTCTCAGGATTTATATTGACTTTGCATTCTTTGTTGATGACAAATGATATTTTGGGCATCTAAAATATTAAAGGCAAGAGGGTAAGACTGAGTCTGGACTCCCACAGATATAAGATGGGAATGCATGCCTAAGGGAAATACAAAGCATGTGCTGGATATGGTCACTTTCTTTATTTCATCAGATTCTGAGGATGAATGTTCCACTTGGAAGGACTTTTAATGGGAAAACAGGTTGTCCTGTTGCCTGGGCCTCCCAGGTACTTTGAAAAGCCATTGAATTCCTTGTTTATACGGAGTAGTAATACATCTCACTTTGTAGTTATTACATCTATAAGCTGGAACAAGTAGGCCTAAAAGCCTGTTTTTGGACATGTTAGAATGTTCTGGAATTCTTTGGTAGTTACAAGTGACCAGTCATTCATTGAATTTAATTATTTAGTTAGTTATGAAAGTTTAAAGCAAGACAAAGGGCACCTCAGAGAAAGAATGTGCCCTGATTCAGTATCTTAAATAGGCCAAGTACAGGAAATCAAGTAAGTTCTGTAATCAGTTAAAAAAAAATGCTTGCTGGAGATCAGTCTGACATCCTTTGAAATTGAAAGAAAAATAATAAATGAATTGGTTTGTTCACAATTTGGAACTTTTGTGTCATTTTTTCAGTAGGAGATGTGAGTTTTAAATTTATCACTGGTCATTTTATTTGATAGTTTTGATTTTCTAAAGAGAAGGGTCAAATGCAAAATTTTTCTCCTCCTCTGGAGACCAGGTAGACTTTTAATATCAAGAAATGTACAAAAAAAAATGCTTTATCACCACCTGCTTCATCTGTGGTTTTATGGGGCTGCTTTAGTTCATCCCTCTTTTCTTACTGTTGCCATAAATGATGAATGCTCATATGAGGGGCCTTAACCAGTTTTGCCATGAAAATGTGCTTATCTGACCTTGAATCCTACTTACCATTTCATTTCCTGAAGCTGTGTTTCTTAGCAAATGGCTAGTTACAATGTCTAAATTGAAGTTACTATTACTAACATAACTCAATGAACAATTGACACATAAGTTGTGATTTGTTAGCAATTCATGCTTTTCTTTAAAATATCTGTTAGCAGCCTGTCACAACCTGTGACTTGTAAAACTACAGTAATAGAGCCTAGAACGATTCCAATGATTGGTCACATCTTTAGAAGAAATTACCCTTTTTACTTATGAAACAAATCTTATGTCACAGAATCTCAGGTCAGCAGTCAACTTGTGTCTAGACATCAGAACAACAGCCAGGTAGGCAGGAGACAGAAGATGGATATCACCCTCCTGTTCTGCATTCCCTGACAGCAGAGAATTAATATCTGTGTCAGCAACTAAAATGTCTGGCGGTTTCTTCCCACCAGAAGAAAGATGCTTTTGGAGCTGGACAGAGACATCTATGGCCTTCCAACAGTATTATCTTTCTCTACTAGATTTGAGAAACTATAATTTTTGGTGTTAAACAAGAGATAAATTGGGGTTTCATTTATTAATTTTTAATAATATATGTTTTGGGCAGGGGACCAAATAAATAGAATCAAAGCAATGATCAGCAATACTACAAATGAAAAAAGACTATTGAATACTTTCACAAGTTGTGTGAAAAGTAAAATGGGCATTAATAATGAAAAAAAAATCTGCCCTATATAGTACTCTCTTTTATAAATTTTGAGCAATAAAGGAAAAACACTTTTAAGATCTCAGACTGACTGAACAAAAACAATGAACCTGATTACTTATAAAAGTGTAAAATACATGCTGGGCTGTTTTCCCTTCTACTGCTAGGTAATGCTGGTGTGACAAACGACTCCATACATGGGAGGACATATGAAATTACTTTCCATCTATCTTTCCTGAAAAACTCACATAAAAGACACACCTTATGACTTAGAAGAGTACAGATAATCATTTGCTAATAATAATGTAGATTTAGAATTCATAGTTAGTCTAAGATGAGCAATAAAAGTGTGGCAGACATATATGTTCTAAGTTCCTTGATTTTAGGGAGTGAGGGAAGAAACAAGAATTGTATTGTAATCCTTTTGAACTTATTAAGTAAAATATGCATTCATATTCACATGCATGTATTTGTGGTTTTCAAACATTTTAAGATAATTACTTACTAGAATAAAAAGCAATGCTGTCACAGAAAAACATAAAAAGAAATGCCAGTATAGCATAGGGTAAGAAAAATATCAACTTACTACACTTTGAAATACAAATGTTAACATTTAGTAGAACTGTAGAAAAATTATTTGCTTTAAACTATGGGGCTTTATCCCAAGAATGCTGATCAGTTTAATATTATATATACTATTAATACATCATGGCCATGGGTCAAATGTTCATCTGAATAGATGGTGAAAAAGTACTTGATAAAATTAAACATTCATTTATACTAAAATTCTTTAGGATATGAGAACAAATGGAGAATTTCATTATGTACTAAGAGGTCTAATTTAGACTAATGGTCATTATCTTACTTTAGTAAAACACTAGAAACATTCTTTCAAAATCTGTCTTTATTAATATCTAAATTTATTCTAGAAGGTCTTTGCAGTTGAGAAACACAAACAGAAACAAAATGTATTATTCAAAGATGTTAAAATTTATTATATTCATATGCTATAAATAACCTAGAAAATCCAGGAGAATTCAGTCAATAAATTAATAATGAATGAAGTAGATTGTGTTCAAGATGGATATGTAGAAATTAATATTGTTGCATATTACCAACTATGGCCAATTGGAAATGATTGTGGAAGAAAGGAATGAATTCAAGACTACTCTTTTTCCATATCCTTCTTCTACCACATCCCCAAAGGGGCAGAAATTTTCAGGCTTTGAAGTAGCTAGAAGACTTGAAAGAGATTGCTATGAAAAAAAAAAAGTTTATTTGAAAACTAAACTATTTTGAATAATGGAAAGACATGTTCATTGAAGACAAAACTAAATATTATTTTATTTCCAGCCACAATTTTCATGAATGCAAGTGTGTGTGTGTGTGTGTGTGTGTGTGTGTTTTCATGTGTGCATACCTCTCTCTTCTTCATTGCAAACACCAAATGCAGTCTGTTCAGTTTAAGCAGAGGAACAATTGGATAGCTCACGAGACTTTCAGGAGTACCAGAGCGTGAGCTTTAGAAGCTACGTAGCCTACCAAACCACCCAGATGGCAACATGGCACTATGGAGAGCAACCCCTTGCTATTGCTGCTGCAGACCTCGGATTCCAGAGAAACTGGCCCTGATGCTCCTCAAGAGGATGTCACTCCCACTCCTCTTGCCACTCAAATCATCTGCATACTGTCTTCTTTCAAGCCAATAATGAATTTAGACCTAACTGGACAAAGCAAAGCCCATCTTCTAACTTCAGGGAAAGCAAGAAGAGTGGGTAATGGCATCAACCACAGGGAGGTTGGACTCATGATATGGGAAACTTGTCTTAAAGAAGGAGGCTGCCTGGGAGATACTGGGTGACCATAAAGATGACAAGTGCTTATTATTGTGGTAAGTTGTTGTGATGACTCCAGAGGTCATCTAGAAAATTTGAATAGATACAACTAGCTAAGTACATTCAGTGAGTTGAACTTGACCTACCTGATATTAATATGTATGATGGAGTGACAGTTGTCCAAGGAGTTTTCACATATAAAATAAAAATTTACAGGGATCAATGATGATTTAAGTAAACATCACAAATCATTGAGGAAGAAATAGCCAATTTTCCCAATATTATTTGTTTATTAAATGATCTATATGAAAAATGTTTAAAATAAGCTTCCTACATATTACATACTAAAATGAGGTTTATAAAGCTTTTAATTTACCTGTATAAATTTAACCCCCAAAAGTAAAATTATCATATAGATGATTAGGCATGCTGCCACACATCTGTAATTCCAGTGACTGGGGAGGCTGAGGCAGGAGGATTGCAAGTTTGAGGCCATCCTCCACACCTTAGGCCCCAAGCAACTTAGTGAGACCCTGTCTCAAAATAAAAAATAGAGTTGGAGAGGTGGCACAGTGGTAGAACACCCCTGGGTTCAATCCCTAGTACCCCACCCCCTGCAAAAAGTAGTTGAATATTTAATATATTTAGAATGGAGAAATAACTTCTGAGAATGAAAAAGTGGGAAAAGTAACTGAAAGGAAAAGATTATGAATACGTATGTATTAAGAGTTTATTAAAAATGCCATATATAAAATTAAAACACTAACAACTGAGGAAATATCAGCAACAAATAAAATGGGCATCAGATTAGTATTGTTAGTTATAAGGAACTCTAAATGAATGTGTGGAAAAAAAATCCCCAATGCCCCACTAAATAAACAGGCAAAGGACAGGAACAGACAGCTCCCAAAAGAGGAAATAGAAATGACAAGTAAACAGAGTTTACTTGTTCAGCCTCTCACTAATCAAATAGATGCAAAGCAAAATGATGAGATGCCAGTTTTCTCTTGATTTGCAAATATTAAAAAGCAAACATGGCACTGTTCATTTCTGGTGATGGTATAGTGAGATGTTTTCATACGTTAATGTAAATTTACAGTAGTTTCAGAGAGCATCGCGATACTTTGAAGCAAGCGCCTCAAAATTAGTCCATATCACTTAAACTATTATTTGCACCTCATGAAACATAATTTAAAAAACCAATAGTGAAAGTACTTCGAAATACATATTTCAGGATGTTAATTGCATCATTATTTATAATAAATATTTATAATAATGCATCATTGGAAAAACCCTAAACATTAAAGAGTAAGAAGAATGATGGTGAAATTGTAGTCCATCTGTACAATGAAATCATTTTGTTAGCCATTAAAAATCATCCCTTTGGGGCTAGGGGCTTTGCTTAGTGGAAAAACGTGTATTTAGCATGTGTGAAGCCCTAGATTAAATCCCCAACACCAGAAAATAAAACAAATAATCATTATAATTTTGAAAAATAATTAATGGTATTTAGAAAATTTAAGTTCAGCCTAATTATAAAAAGCAGGACCCCAAACTATAGTTTATAATCTAATTTTAAAATGTTTGTATATGTACATACATACTGTCAAAAATAGGCTAAAGAAAGCTATGAAAATATGTTAATAAGATTAACATTTCATTTTTATAATTTATTTTTCAAGTCCTCTACCATACTCATGTTACATTACAATCAGGTTTTTAAAAGTTGTTTTAAAAAGTGAGCAGTTCCTTTTCTAAGGGTTTTAAATGTTTCAGCAAAAAAATCCCATGTGCATATTGCTTCTGCCCTTACCATCTGCCTCCAGTTTAAAGCAGTTAATACAGTTTTATGTGTAGCATTTTCCAGTATTTGGAGCAATACTAAAGTTATCCCTTCAGTTCAATTTAGCCATAGTCAGCCCCGTGGTGGTGATGGGCATATGCTGCTGTCTTCTACCTCACATCTACCTGAAACTGTGGCTGCTAGAGGGTAGAGGAGTTCAGTGAAGGTTGTAGTGTTTTTTTGTTTTGTTTTGTTTTGTTTTTTTTTTTTTGTCACATCTACTATTTTTTTCCAGGGGAAAATCTAAATGAATTGCTCTTGGAAAACATTGCAAAGCTATTTAAAGGAATATTTTCCTTTTTTTTTTTTTAGTAAAAATGTAATTAAAAATGCCATGCATACATATGCTCTGTATGTGTTGAAATATCACATTCATTTATACATTTATATAATTCATTTATACAATTAACATGTTAATAAAAATTGAATATTTTTAATGTTATAAATAAAGTTATCAAGCTCATAAATCCTCTAAACTGTAGGAGAAAGGTAGAAATTTTATTTTTCAGTTGCAGAGTAACATGAAGTTACTGAACTAATCACTCATGTAAGGAATTATTTCACCCATATTTTACTAGATAGTGCATTTTAATAGGGGGTTTTAAAATCATATTGTGAAATTTAAACTATTATGACATTTGAAAATCTTATTTTTTAAATTATAGATTAATAATCAAATGTACATGTTTTTCATTATCTTTTATCATATGTCTTGAAAGAACGGAGTCAACACTTCCTGCTCTAGTACCCTTGGGAAACTAATTCAGATCTAACATTGCTCAAGATTGATGATATCGTCAGGCTTGACAACATCCTGTGCTGATGATGGTGGGAGCCCCATCATCATCTCCCAGTGGCCAATGAGTTCTTTGTTTAGAAAAAAAAATTACTCATCCTGAGCACCCTGCAGGATTTGACCCAGGAACTCTTCTTCCTGTTTCTTGATGTTTCTTTTCCCTTGTTTCCTAAAATACTTGCTTCTGTATTTCTGTCTTTGTTGGCACCTTTTGTTTCCTCTTTTTTTTTTTGGTACTAAAAATTAACTCAGGGATGCTGTATCAGTAAAGCATCCCCAGATTGATTGATTGATTGATTTGGCAGGGTCTTGCTACGTTGCTTAGGGTCTTGCTAAATTACTGAGTCTAGCCTTGAACTTGCAATCTTCCTACCTCAACATTTGAGCTGCTGGCATTACAGCTGTGCATCACTGTGCCTGGCTTCCTTATCCATTTTAATTGTTGGAATCCCTTGAGTTGCAAGCTCTGTTATTTTTTACTTGTGATGTGCACTCTCGAATCCAGGGTGATGTGTGCTGATTTTCCCCTCAAATTTACCTTGGGCCTGTATACTTCTCCTCAACACAGAAGTGTGTTTCTGTTTACTGACACTCTCTCATCTGTGTCCCACAGCACTGTGAGTCCAGCTGTTGTCCAACACCTAATTCATCATCAGCAGTTCTGTTTGTTCTCTCTATGATTAGCAGCATCATCTGCCTGGTGACCCAAATGGAATCCTCAGCATTATCTTTGGTTACACACCCCTCCTATTTTGCTGGACCCTCTCCCCCAGTGCCAAAGCCAGTGGTTCAGGACTTATGCAAGAAGTGGGAAACTGGGCTTCTTTCTGCATGCTTTCCCTTTTTCTGCCACACCTCTATCAAATCTCTCCTCAAAAAAAAAAGTGACAGTTATTATAGTCTTCCAAGATAAAACATTCTATGGTTCATCATACCAAGTATCATGGTTCCCAAAATGCTCTCCAGAAAAGCAGCAGCAGCAGCAGGCTAGTAAAAAATGCAAACTCTCAGGCTCCAGTGCAGACTTAGGAGTGAAGTCACTAATGTGGCCATGCCCAGCAGTATGTGGGTAACAAATCCTCAGGTTGAATCTGCTGCACTCTACAGCAGGAGAATATCTGCACTATTCTAAACCCTAATTGCACATTAGAATCACCTGTGGAGCTTAAACAATACATAGACCAATTAAATCAGAAATCTCAAATGTCTAGCCTGGTGTCACTATATATCATTTAAAATACTCTCCCTACCCCAGGATTTAGATGCATAGTAAGGGCAAAACAGCTAAAATTGTTCAACTGTTTAAAAATTTTATATATGTATTTATTTTATTTATATTATGTATGTATTATGTAATACATATTTATATACATGCAATAGAAATATTATATATTTGAAGCAGAATCTTTTTTTTCTTGGTACTGGGGATTGAACTCAGGGACCCTTAACCACTGAGCCACATCCCCAGTCCTTTTTTGTGTGTTTTATTTAGAGACAGGGTCTTGCTGAGTTACTTAGGGCCTCACTAAGTTTCTAAGGCTGGCTTTGAACTTGCAATCTTCCTGCCTCAGTCTCCCAAGTTGCTGCGATTACAAGCATGTGCCACCATGCCCAGCTTTGAAGCAGAATCCAGAGTAGTGTTTCTGAAACTTGAATGCACGCTGGAATCACCTGGGAAGCCTCAAAAATGACTGATGATGCCCCTTCTATTCTGATTTAATTGGTTTGCTGTATGGCTTTGGCTCTGGGGTTTTCTGAATTCCCTAGCTATTTATAGGTTGTTTTAATGTGAAGTCAAGGTTAAGATTATTGTTCAAAAGCTCAGATTCTGAAACTCTAATGTGCCCAAGAACCACCTGGCGTACTGGATAAAAATAGGAGCGACATCCAGGTGAAGAATCCCCTGGACTATTACCTGTAAGGACATTTCCAGCTGGCCCCCAACTGTTGCTGTTGATCTCCACCCATCTGTGCCCCTCACCATTCACTGCCCCGCCTTGGTGTTCTCTAACTTCACCTCCATGGCTTCAAGTCACATTCTTTAAATGTGTCTTGTTTAAGTCATTAGGGGAACTTCAAATTTTTTCAAGCTGATAAATAGTCTTAAGTCAAAAAATTGACCATTTTGGAAAGTGGCAAATTGGGCTGCTACCTTACTTCTTTATACACATAAACCCTACATTGCTACACATACACACACCCATACACACAAAACTCACATGTTTTTTCAAAGAAACCATAAAAGTACTAGAAGACAACATGGATACATTCAGAAAGTAATTTGCAAGTAAAGAAGACCTTTCTGAATAAGGTACAAAACATAACAGCCATAAAGGAAAATGGTTGGTAAGTTTAATAAAAAACTTTTCCACAGAAAAGTTACAATAAATGACATAAAATAAACAAATTGGGAAAAAAATCTGCAATGTATTGACATAATTGCCTCAATATCAAAAATATTAACAAGAAAATTCACTGGAATATGTGTGAACCAGGTAGTTTGTATAAAAAGAAACACAAAAGGTCAGTGTTTTAAACTTGTCCAACTTCACTCAAAATCATCTCACAAAATCTTACGTGAAGCCTGGCATGGTAGCACATGCATGTAATTCTGGCTATTCAGGATGCTGAAGTGGGAAAATCACAGTTTGAGGCCAGCCTTGGAAACTTGATGAGACCCTGTCTCAAAATACAAGGAATTGGGGTTGTGGCTCAGTGGTAGAGTGCTTGCCTGTGTGAGGCACTGGGTTCAATCCCTAGTACTGCAAAAAGCTAAAAAATAAATAGATAAAACATGTGAGATGAGAGATGTGTTAATTGACGGTGGGTAATCATTTCATAACATTTTTATGTCAAAAATCATTGTACACTTTAAATATATATACAATTTAGGTAATTATATCTCAGGAAAGCTGAAAATAAAGAGATGTGTATCAAATAATGTGATGCCATCTGTCAAATCACCAAAATCTGGGGAAAAAATTAGTATTTTCTAGGTTGAAGGGAGATATCATCCTATATGCCACTAGCCAGAATGTAATCTAGTGTCGTGTGTTGGGAGAAGAATTTGGCTATAGAGATCAAAGTAAAAAATGTACCCATGCTGTTAACAAACAGTTATACTTCTAGGAACATACCTCTTGGATATAATCACATACATATTCAGAATATACACATTAAATCATTAAAACAATAATGTCAGTATAAATACACATTAATAAGATTAAATTATGGTGCATTCTCTATTAGAATGTCATTTGGTGCTAATGGATGGTGGAGATTTAGGTGGAACTAATTTTAAAAATTTCTGATAAGTAATTAAGAAAAAACAAGTATAGAATTTTATATGTTGTCTAAATATAGAGCCTCACATGTGTCACAATAGTATTTGGAAGCATTATATATGAAATACATGCTGGCGTGTAGATGTGTGTTTCTGGGCAAGTACATAACCCTTCACAAAGAAGTTACATCCAAATAATAGAAAAATGAATGGAGGCTCAAAGTTTAGAATAGAGCGTGACACAAAAGTGTTTGAATGAGGGGCTGGAAGTGTAGGTCATTGGTAGAGCATGTGCTTAGCATGCACAGGGCCCTGGGTTCAATACCCCGCACATACATGTTTTAACAAATAAGAAAACCAAAGGTTAAGAGAGCTTTTGATTTTTTATTATATACCTACTTGGATTGTTTGAATTTTCTTTTCCATGTACATATAATTGTTTTTATAGTAAAAAATCAAAGTATAGGCTTCTTCTGCGAGGAGCACAGAGGCCCATTGTGATCTGTTGGGTCTGTCTTCTCTGCCTGGTGTGTGAGATCCTCATGGTCAGGGGATGATCTGCTTCATCCTTCTTTCATCAAGGCTGCGAAAGGTCTGCCATACGGTAGCCAGAAAGGAAGAAAATGCAGCAGTACTTTCCTTTGTATTACCTACCGTACTGGGATACCTCACCTGACACCCACAGTCATAGGCTGTATCTGATTCCTGGAGTATTTAGAATACAAAGCTCTGGCTTACACACTCTCTTGGGAATTGTCAGTATCCCCCTTCATTCATTGTCACCATAACATCACTTGAAAAAAAGCCTCAGCTATCATTTGTCTTTGACTCTGGACCCTAGAGAGTATTCATCATATATTGACTTTTGATAAATGCTGCCAAATAATTTAGAATCCCCAAATATGCACCTAGTGTTTCACTCGAAAAAGACCTTAAAGACCCTATCATGCTCTTGAAGAGTAATCACAACTGTTTTCTCTACCTCCATATACCCCCAAATATCTGAAGGATTTGATGTGAACTCCATAAGATAATGTTTCTCCAAAGATTGACATTTGTGCATACAGAATTTCAGAATTGTGTGTGGTTTGAAACAAGATTCCCTCACCACACTCATGAGTTACTTGGGGATTATTTACTAAAACTGTCATGGACAAAGCACATAGAGAACATAATCAGAATGGAGACCTGGATGGACACAACCTTGTGTATGTGTATTTTCTGCAAAAAGGAATGATTACAGATATTAAAGTAATTGATCTTAATTTTGCTTCTGATAATTACTTGTTGAATTGAGTCTCAATGCCTTGATTTTAACTTACCTGATAGTTTTAAATGTTCTAGTATTGCATGGATCCAATCATAGGCATTCTGCCTATTAAGAAATGAAAGCATGAAATGCACAAATCTAAGTTAAATATTTTATTCATGTATTGTTATGTACTGATTATAATGAAAACTGATTTGAACAGACAGATGATTAAAGTTGATAGTGAAACTGTAAGCAAGATTATGGCTAATGAATGTTTTCCTGTCTGTGTTATGCTTTTAAAGAAATTTCAAATATTAACCAAGAAACATACTGAGATACACAGTTTAGCTTGGGGGTATGGTGGATGTTCCCATTGTAGAGGAAGGGAGAAATTGTGGAGATTACCGAGTTCAGAAGAAAGCAACAATAAGACTTATGTGTAGGAAGTTTTGTACAATAGTATCCCTTTTTCATTCCAGGTTTTTGTTTTCCATGGTTTTGGTTATCTATGTTCAACTTCAGTCCAAAAATATTAAATGGAAATTCATGAAGTAACAATTTATATGTTTTAAATCAATGTTCTGAATAACATGATGAAATCTCCATCTGTCCTGCTCCAACCTGCTGAAGATATGGACCACCCCATTGTTGAGCATATCCACAATTGTATATGCTACCTGTATTCACACTGTATATACAGCCACCTATTAGGCACTTAGTGACCATCTCATATTTTAGATTGTCTATGGTGTCACAATGCTTGTGTTTAAAGCTTATCTTCCTTAACAATAGCCCCAAACACTGGAGTAGTGATGCCAGCAATCCAGATAAGCCAAAGAAAAGCCATAAAGACTTTTTGTTAAGTGAAAAGATGAAAGTTCTCTACTTAATAAGGAAAAAAAAATATATGCTGCTGAGATAAAAGTTATTGGGAATCTCTTATTGTGCCTAATTTATAAAGTAAACTTTATCATGAGTTATATATGTATAGGAAAAAAGTATGTGTGTGTAGGTTTTGTTACTATTTGTGGCTACAGGCATTCACTGGGGGTCTTGGAATGATTGTCCCTTATTTATGGGGAATGCTATACCTTGATATAACCCCAGAGGATACCTGTGGTCAGGTGTGATTTTGTAGTGTTGGCGTGGTAGGATATTATTTGTTTGAGTTGATGGTAAAGGAAATTCAGAATACTAAAATGTGTGTGAGACGGCAGGGAAATGTATAAAAGGGACATTAAGCTTGTGTGCCTGAGACAAGGAGTATGGGAAATCGAGTTTAGGAAGAAATGGGCAAGCAAAAGAAAATTCCAAGATTTCATTATTAAGAACTATAAGGGGCAAGTGCAAGTTCAGGATATGATTTACAGGACACAAGGAGGTTCTAACACTGTGGTTCTCAACTCTGCCCAGTAATGTCCCTTCCTTTAAAGGGTTCAGGCAGAGACTGAACTTAAGCATTTTTATAGCTGCCCAGTTGATTTTCACTCAGTCTAAGTTGAGAACTGTTTTTGATCTAAGAGAATGTAAGGAAAGAGTGTGAGAAACATATAAGAGGAGAAAGAGCCTTAGAGCCAGGGATTTCCAAGATCTCCTGCATGGTTTGTGGGAGCTGAACCTCAGAATTCTAATTGGTCAGATTCTTGGCTCATTACTTATTATTTCATTATGAAGCAGTAGGGATTGAATGTCTTTGATTATTTTAAGCCTGAACAGGTTTCTGGATTTAGAAACTGAAAAAATGATTATTTAAAGGAAACCCCCCCCCTCATATATAGCTTGTTTCTTTCAGATAAATTTCCTTTATTCCAGAGGCCAAAGGAGCATTTACAATTTAAGTGGGACCACCTTAAATTTAGTATTTACTTTTTAACTAAGGAGTTGACAGGAAGAGACTTATAATAGAAAATACCTTTAGATTACATTTAGGAAGTCATATGGATAATGCAGCATTTCATTTAAATTCTTCCTCCCTGGAATGGAATTATTCAGCAATTGAAGCAGTCTAAGAAGAACCAATTTCCTGATAACATCCCCCACTCTTCTAGGTAAAAAGGGAAATTCTTTGTATCTAATTATGTTAAGGAATTGAAATCCCGTTGTGTAAAATAGAAAAAAAAATAATAACATCTACAAGTTGTTACATTCTTTAACTATTCAGGTTCAGAGACTAATTAATGATCTGAGAGTAATAGAATGAATCAAGTTTCATATAATCACATGCAACTTAGGAAGATCTGTTATAGTGGCCGTGTTCCTACCTCCCCTTCCCTAACCTTACAGTGCTGTGCTACTCAGTAACTTTCAACAAAGGGTAAAAGTAATCTCTCGTCTGCTGCTGGGAAAATGAATTACTGTAGATGGGAGGAAAACATACAACTAAAAATCAACTTTCTTCATTACTCCTGACATTCACCAGTCTTTACTCAGGATCACCTTGAGATGTGACATCAATTCAGAGTAATAAGGAAGGGTCAATGAAAAGCTAAAACATTCTCAAGAACCCATTATAACACATCTCCAAGGGATTCGTGTCAGTGCCACTGCATTTCAATACAGTACACAAATTCCAGGGGAATGGCTTCATGAAACTGAGACAACAGACATCCGTGAGAGTCTCACGACACAGAAATTGACCCTTTAGTGTTTCTCTCTCCCACTTCCTACGTGTTTTCCATCATATAACCTCATCAGTCATTCCTTAGAAAACATTACAGGTACGCTTATTAGGCTCTTGTGAAACAATACATTTTATGTATGCTATTATGATTGAAAGGTTGTTTTTAAGTCATTTTGATATATTTAAGAGCTTTGGTTTAGGAAAATTTCTTTTTTCACATGAGTAAAGATTCAGAATTGGTTTTGCAAGATGAGTCTGAAGTTGGTGATATGCATATCTGCTTCTGTCAGCAGATTTTTAGCTCTTTGCATCTTGCTCACCTATTTAATCTCTTCTAGCCAGTAACTCAAAGCTCTATGAGTAAATAACTTAATTCTTAATTATTGCATTAGGAAAAAAAAAACAATGTGTTTCTAGTTTACTATGCAACAGGGACTAGGTTAGGCACTGAGAACTCAAAATACACTTTTTGTGTATCTACACATGTAACCAGGGTTTATTCCTTATTGGCATTTAGAATTGTAAATTAGTGAGAAGAGAGAAATGGAATATAATATGCATATCATTATATGCCATTCACTTTTACCTGTGGTGACAGGAGACAGAAAAATTGAAATTATTATTCAAACTTTAATATTTAGCCTACAAAATCTTCTTTCCTACAAATCTTTCCTAGCACTATTGCCATTCAGTTCATTAGGCACTAAACACTTTGAAGTGGGGAAAATAAAACATTATTTGCTCTAAAATATAAATAGAAAACTACAGAATTTTTAAGTGTTTAGGTAATATAAATATTACCTATGAGAACTGCAACTAAATGTAATGTTATTATATAAAATTGTAATAATGTGGAATGTGAGCACCTTAATTAATTAATTAATGGTACTGGGGACTGAACCCAGGGCATTTAAACACTGAGTCACATTCCTAGCCCTTTTTATTTATTTATATATTTTTTTGACACCATCTTACTAAGTTAGGGCCTCAATAAGTTGCTGAGGCTGGCTTTGAACTTGTGAGCTACCTTGCCTCAGCCTCCTGAGCTGCTGGGATTACAGCAATATGTCTGGCAATATGAGAACATTTTAATGTATTTAAAAATATTTGAGATGGAGCCCCCTAAGACAGACAGACTGCAACCTATTGAGATATCAAATTTTGCTCTTTTCTCACACCCCCAAACCAAACCCCAGTCTTCTCCTCCTCCTTTAATGTTGCCATCTGTCCATTCACTTAGTCCTAAAATCTAGAAGCCTTCTTTGTTTGCTCCCTGCTCCATTCCACTCAGTCCATTTTTTAGCAAATTCTTTTGGCTCTACTGCCCAAATGTCCCTGAGATTTGCAGCCACCCCCTCCAAACCATCATCTTCTCTCCTTTGTATATGCCTATGGATTCCTAAGTAATCTCCCTGCTTCTTCCATTCTTGCCTGCTTATGGCCCATTGACCACAGAATAACCAGATGGGTCTTTATTATCTCATTCCCCTCCATAAAGGTTTAATAGATATTTGTTGACTGCATAAGTCAAGTAGGGAGTAATGGTGCTGGATATAGAAGTATCGGTAAGACAGAAACAGGAAAAACCAAGAGATTCAGAGAATCCACATTATAAGAAAGCCTTGATCCATTGTGTATAATTCTCTCTTTACCTGAAAACCCAATCGTATTAGTCTACTTTTATTCATTGGCCTGCTGTGAACACTTCACACAGGGACAGTGTCATTGACAGCCAATCAAGGATTTTCTTTGGCTACTCAGAGTCTAAACAGCTGCTCAGGTTTAATTAATATTCTACAATTATATTTGGAGTGGAGCCAGTTTTTGAGACAGGTGTCTAAGTGAAAAGATGTCTGGCTCTCTTTACACGTCACCTGTCTGGGTTCATTGGGATAGACTCAAGCATGATTTGAACCATGATTCTACAAAGCTCGTTCACTTTGAGGTGTCTGTGCAAGAGTTTCAGTAGCCTTGGCTGGGGATGTGGCTCAAGTGGTGGCATGCTCGCCTAGCATGCGTGAGGCACTGGGTTCAAGTCTCAGCACCACATTAAGAAAAAACACAAAATAAAGATATTGTGTCCGCCTAGAACTAAAAAATAAATATTAAAAAAAATAGTTTCAATAGCCTCTTCATCTGCTGGCATTCGTTTTGCAAGGAGATCCTAGGTTTGATTAAGTTTGCTCTTAAGGATTTTGAACAGTGGCCATATGCTGCTGAGGATCTCCTACAAAACAGTAAGAAACACTACTCTGATTGTTATCGTATGAAATGTCACAATTAATTTAAGAGGGGCTTACCAAGTAATGACAACAAGGGTTCAAATGGGGGCTTACTGTTTGATCCACCAGGAGTTTCAAATGGTAATTATCATTATTCTTGGATTCCCTCAGTCCTGATAGAAACTCAAGGCATCAGAAACTGTCTCATCCACAGACAGCTATTAAAAGCACATTAATAATCTATAGTGAGTAGAGCATATGCCTTTTAAAAAGATTTGTAGCTTGCTTCACTGTGGCAAAGACACGGGACTTCTCCAACCTAATTACAAAGCAATCAAACAATTTAATTAATCTGGAAATCACTTTCTTAACAATAACTGCCTCTGAAATGAGGCACCCTGTGTAGCACCATTAGGTAGAATATGGTTTTGATACACTGTTGTGTATTAGCCATGCTGTTGCCCATGGGGATCATGAAGTTAATTACTTAAGTAATACCTGACCACTACTAAAGCTTACTTTACCAGGTCAGAAACATCAACTGTGATACCAGCAGTCTATAAAGTATCCTAGCACTTAAACATCCAAGAGCCAGCAAATCCCCGGAGCAGCAGGATTTGAGTTATAAGCAAGTGCTGCACATATGGGCAGAGAATTAACTGGCACCAGTTTTCATTTGAGAGTCTCTCAGGTATTGCTTTGCAGATGGGTGGATGAATTCAGAGAGCAGTGCTGTGAGGAGTGAAGGTCATGTATAGGACTCTGGTTTCAATCTGTCTTGCTCTCATCCTGGGGAAGCGCTGCACATGTATGCAACTGTCAGGCCCTCATCTCTGCATTAACAATATAGATGGTATGCTTTATAATTTTATCTGTTCTGTTAGCAGCATTTTGATCATTGTGTAACAAAACAGTGTCACTAAATCTTCAGAGACCAAGCAGAAATCAATTTCTATTTCAAATAAGAACAGACTTCACAGATTGACTTCTGTGTGTCTATTCTGCTAGTCTTATAATTTCTCCCTAAGAAAAATGGAATTTTTTGTTACATGTGGTACAGAAGTCTACAAAAGGCTCATTTACCCTTTTCCTCTTTTACCACCACAACTTTGCTTTCTCTAGATTCCAGATTGTTGGGTTTGTCATTCTGTTCTCTCAGTCCACTGCATTGGAGATGCCACTCACTTGTAGTATATACTCTTTTTTCATCACTGATTTCTAATCCATCACCAATCACACTTGGTCTGCCCACCACAATATTCTTTCTCTTTGCCTGGTCTGCCTGATCTAGCTTCTTCTCTTCTGATGCTCCTTTGTCTACCCCACTCATGCCAGGTGAAAACCTGTGTCACCTCTCCCTTGCATTCAAACATCTCTTAAGTCACCCCACTAGTTCCTGCATAAACACAGCTTAAATCTTATTCACTTTACCAGTATGAATTTTCTTCATCCAGTAACCCTGTCTCTTTTATCTCCCTACTGTTTAGGTTGCTTGTGACCTCCCAGAAATCCCCTTCTCTTTCTCCCCTTATCTAAAACTTGCCGAACTGCTCTTAAATTGAGCTATAGTCTCTTGTCCATAAGGAATTATCAGGTACTCTAGTCCACATCATTCTCATCATTTTCTGTACTATCCATGACTCTGCAGAGTCTTGATAATGTAATCATGCACTTCATAGCATTATTTCCCCTTCATTCTACCCAACTCCATTTCGCAGCAAATCCTATTGACTGTACTACCAAAACATTGACAGTGGACTCATAAGATTTCATCACCTGGTGATGTGGATACCCCCTCATGTGTTTAAGTACATCCTGTAATGTTCACAGGATGATGAAATTGCCTAGCAACACATCTCGGAACGTGTCTAGTCCTTAAGCAACACATGCCTCTGTGTATGCTATGAATATTTTCATTTCAGCTTAGCTTTTCAATCCTGAGAAAAAGAATGATCTGTATTATTAAGATCATACAGATAGGTCTGCAACCTTGAAGTTGAAGATGTGGGAATTTGGGGTTGGTTCTACAGCAGTAGTAGAATTAGATATGTATGTAACATTTATATAATGGGAAAGACACTACAAATTTAGATTTTATAGCAATGAATTGGAAACCAAGGATTTCTCCATAGTGAGGGAGGTTTTTCAGATCATATACAATATATAGGTGTAGACATTAGGCCTAAAAATCTTTGATAGAAAATTATTCCTCTGCAATGAGAGAAAACTTTGCAAAACATACATAGAGGAAGATAACTTTCCTTATGTTTGGCTTTTGATGTCTTTTAGATGGATATGTGGATAGAGCTAAAGCTAATGAAATATACCTGATAATGCTTTGGTTATTAGAAGTGAATTCAGAAAAAAGATTATAGATGGATAATATAGAAAATATAATTAATGGGTTAAATTATGTAATTGGTTGATTGATTGATTGATTTTTAAATGTTTTTATTAGTTGCTCAAAACATTACAATGATTTTGACATATCATACATTTGATTCAAATGGGGTACGTAATCTTATTTTTCCACGTGTACAGATTGCAGGATCACATTGGTTATACAGCCACATTTATACATAGGGCCATACTAGTGTCTATTGTATTCTGCTACCCTTCCTATACCCCCCTCCCTATTTATTTTTAAATAAGAAAAGTTAAATAGTAGCGAAATTTTTTTTAAAAAGTAAATAAGAGGAAAAGATTCAATCAATACACGAGGAAAGGAAGCCCAAGATGTTAAGGCAAAATCAGAACATGAGAGATGGTTAATGATGGCCATCTTTTCTTTTTCCTCCTCCTCTTTTTTTTTTTTTTTTTAATTGTGCTGCATTTATATCCATCTCTCTGCCCATCCATCTTCAATGGGATGGGTTACCATGTACTGTAAAATGTTACATGGTTTTCTGGGAACCACTGACTAAAAATCTCTAAAAGTGAAAAAGATTATAAATTAATTCCTTGTTTCTTCTTTCTCCAGATTTGTAAAAATATTTAATGAGCTCTCTAATTGATTACATTCAAATCTCCAGAGATAGTGGTGTTTTCTTTACAAAGAACACAAGCTAAGAATTTGCAGCTAGTTTTTCTTGATCTTATATTTCATTCTAAGTGAATGAGATAGCCAGGTCTGTTCTCAAAATATCTTGGCTTCAAACAAGTAGTAGTTTTGTTACTCCTAACAATTTACTGGTAATTTGCTCTATATGGTGTATGAGCAAAGTGAATATTTCTCTCAAATAAAAAAAAAAATCTATTCAAAGATTTCTGGAATTAGACTATTCCCCATAGGAAGCAAAACTTTTTAGCTATCTTGAAATTATTGAGATCTTTTATGGAATATAAAGAGTAAAAAGCTAAGTTAAGGGGGGGAGGAATGAAAGCTATTGAGAGGAGTCAAAATAACTTAATTTAGCAATGTAGCTTAATGGACAAAATGAATCCTGGATTAATAGATGGCAAAAGCAAAATCCATTTCTCCAAGGGTCCAAGGAACACCAGATGCAAAGACATAATAAATTTTATTGCAGTAGGGGGAAAAATGTTTCTTGATTCTCTATCCATAAAGAAATGGGCATCTCAGCACTTCCCCCATTGAATAGCTTTGATTGTAGTATCTGTCATAAAGTTAATGGCATCTGTTGAAGACATCACTATAAAATTTGCAACCCTAAGTTAATTGAAAAATTTCAGTAGAGATGCAGCTAGTCCAGAAGTCCTCAAGGTAACCATAAACTTAGCCTCCTTAATGTGTTAGTCTATTCTTTCTGCACACTGGTAATAGGTTGTTTTCCTTTACAGTCAGGTACTGACTTTAATGTGAAATCTTGTGTTCCTTACACCTAATTACAATTTTCATTTTACTAAGAAACCAGTGCTGTGGCAACTGGGCTTGCTGATGGGGGATGGAACATATTTCCAGATTTATCAGTCATTTTTCAAGAATATACAGGCTAACTTTGTAGCCTTTCCTCACCTCCTCACTGAAATCAACTCTAGTCCCAGGTGGTCCTCAGTCAGTTCCACCAATCTAATTAAACATGCAGAGAGAAACAGGGTGGTCTGGAGTGTCCTGAACTTGCCCTCGCCAGCTGCCTGCCAAGCTTTCTCAATGATCAGTAGCAGGTTGAGTGGGCTAATAGAGAAAGTAACAAGCCCCAAAGGAGCTGCCCTCCTTCTAGTGAGCAATCAGTGCTCTCCTCTGCCTCCAAAGGACTTGGGAAGATACGTGCTGCCAGTCTCTGTGTGGCTATGGCTTTTAGAGACCACCTGGCCAGTCATGCTCCAGCTGCTTAGGAGCAGAGAGATTGTTGAAGAAAATATTGACAAGGAATAATCCTGCTGGACCCCTCTAGCGATGCTAGGATCGATCTGGGTCATTTTAGAAATATATCCAGGGGGCTGGATTCTTCCTAGTATTTTATAACTAAGCCTGACACACACACATTTCAAATGTGCACTTTGAGCATTTGCTTTCAAGAACTCAGACATTTTACTAAGGTGGTCTCCCCAAATAGATACCTCCAAATTGAAACATGTACCTGCCCATTCTGCTCTTTGAAATGTTAGCATCTAGAGGGTTACAACCCAGACATTTAGATATTCACTAGTCAATAGGGCCAAAATCTTTAGATTATTAAATATGATAAGACTGCAGTTGGTGATATGGGTGACTATGTGTATTCATTTATCTTGCACACATGGAAAGCTCTGCTGGAACTCAGGTACTGCTCCTCCAAAATGTACTCCAGGTAAAAACCAAAAGTATATTATAAGGGGAAAGCACATTTTACAAAAATGTAAAGGAACTTATTACTAAGGAAAGAAGATTCTACATGTGGATAATGGTGCAAAAAACAAAATCTTGTAAAGTTTTCTCTTTTCTCTCTCTCTAGGAAATAGCCCTCAAGATAGTCCAAGAAATTTCTCCCCCAGTGCCTCAGCCCATTTTTCATTTGCACGGAGGTAAGAACTTCTTGTGAGTGATACATGTAATATGGAGAATTCCATTTCCAGTCCCCCCCCCCCGCTCTTGAGGTCCCGCTGGTTGTCACATAAGGCCTTACTGATGAATTCCACCTTACTTTGGAATTTGAAGTCCCTCTTTTGGTCCTTCATCAAATGGAGATATCCCAGTGAGGGCAGGAAATTATACTTTCTCTCTTTTCTTTCATCCCTAGTACATGCCTTGTACATGATTGGTGGTCAACAGGTTATTCCTGAATTATCTGAGCTTAAATTATAGAGGTTTCACTAATCTGTGTCATAGTGCAACTTTTTTTGTTGTCCATATTGAATAGTTTTTCTAAAAATGGCTTTCTTGGGATCACAAAGTGTAAGCTCTGAGATGCTTCTATATTTGGGAGCATTAAGCCAGCAGTGTAGTAATCCCCCCTGAGGGAAAAAATAAACATATGTGGATCATAGGGGGTTTTGTTTTCTCTTGTGATCATGTTTATAATGGGACGTGGGATATTAAAGAGATACATCTCCTTTTGAACAGTGAGTCAAGAGGAAGTATTATTGTTCTGAAGGATCTAATATTCAGCCTTTGCAGGGATCGTCTTCTACAATGGTATAACCCTGTCAGAGGAGTATACTCAGCCATGTCCTATTCTACAGGTGCAATCAATGTACTTCACCCTGTTAAATTCACATACTTAACTTGGACAGTTAAGTTCTTCCTCTGTCCAGGAAGAACACAGTGAAAGAAAAATGCCCCTTGAGTCTGGTCTCTGAATGTTCAGGATGAATTTGGTTTACTATCTGAATGTCTTAGATATTTGCTGAAATTTCCTCAGATTCCTGGGTATCTTCTGAAGGGGATTAAAGTAGCACTTAATAAATTCATATAAGTAAATTAAAAACTGCATTTGTTCCTACCTATATTGCTAATCAGCAAAACTTACAATATGCTCACTGCTCTTTGTCAGCATGTGATACATTTTCTATTGAAGAATCCAGAGGAAAGGATATGTTTGCAGCATTATCTGAATTCTGTATAATTAAGATTTCATTAAGCCTCAAGCCAAAAAGAAATGTTTGTTCTTTCATTAGTTTAGTCATTTCCCATCATATGTTAAATGTCTATATGTTTCCCGCTGTGGGGATGATATAAGAATAATTAAGACATCATCTCAGCTGGTCACAGTGGCTCACTCCTATAATCCCAGTGACTTTGGAGGCTAAGGCAAGAGAATTGCAAGTTACTGGCCAGTCTGGGCAAACATACTGAAACTCCTTCTCCATCTAAAAAAAACAAAAGCAACAACAAACAAACAAAACCCCACAATCCCCAATGATCTTAACGACTCCACACCATAATCTTCCCTTAATTTCAACTTCTTTTAGTTTCTCATTTTAAGTACTCTAAAGAAAACATGAAAACTAACTGTGTCTCAGGATGCCTCTTGTCCAGTGAATATTAATTCATGATAGTACTATTATTCCATGTGGGAGAAAGAATCCTCTAAAAATAAACAAACAGACCTCTAAAAAGGGGGGGAGGGAATGCATTTAATTACTTTAATAAGAAAAATGCAAATCTCATTACAGCATGCATTAAAACATGACAGAAACCATAGCCTCTTAATCCTGCCAGATTTATAAAAATGAAGAGAATCTAATAATGAAGTGGGTGACTGAAGGACAGATGAATCTGGTTTCTGTGCTTTCAAAAAAAAAAAAAATACACAAACCCCAAAGCATGTTATTTTTTGACAAACCATAAGCCATGACAGGAGATTATCACAGGAGACCTCTGGTTCATTTTGCATGAACTTCCAGCTGGAATTCCCTCCACAGTCTTCAAAAAGTATTAATTTAGATTATGACGTGAGTGATCATCTTCTTAAACATTTATTCAGGTAAACAGAACTCTGTATTGGTTATGAAGATTCAAATTGGCTGTTTATCATCTGGGAGTCTTCCTCTTCAATTTTGGAGTTGATTTTCATTTAGGAAGCATGGAGATTTTATCCAGGGTCACTGTTGCTGTGATTTTCTGAGCCTTTAAAAAAAAATGCCATTTTAAGACTTTCACATTTTATTTTCTTATGAATTTAGTCCAATAGAGGAAATATTGCTGTATTTTAAAAACTATTCTTGGGTGAAGAATGAAGGTCAGGCTTATTAATCTTTTCTGACCTTATTTGTTTCATTGATAGACACCTCCTATAATAGTTCAATTAGACTGTAAAATATGATGATGCACACTTCTTTTCCATATTTTCTAACCCAGATTCAAGAGCAAATTTATCAAGTTAATTTTAAATATTCAGGTTTAAAAACAATAAAAAATGAGCATCATAATATCACAGATTTTATCTGGAACAAGGAAACATTTTCATACTGCTAATTGTAACACAGGTTCAGTATCCCTAATCTGCAAATCCAAAATCCAGAATGCTCAAACTTCTGAAACTTCTTGAGAGCCATTGAAACTTTTGAGCAGGAACATGATACTCTAAAGAGTTTCAGATTTGAGGAATTTGGGATGCTCAAGGTTAAAGCTTATATACATATTTGACAAAAAAGTTCCCAAATCTGAAACACTTGTGGTCCCAAGAATTTTGGAAGAGGATGCTCAGCCTGTACTGATGAGGCTCAATCCATCTAATTGTAAATTACTCCTCCGCCTCCCTTTTTTCCTCCCTTGTAATAATGGTCTGGCTTTGTGGAAGTTACAGAGGTTTAAATTACTTTCACTTCCATTGGAAATCTAATGCCCTTGAATAAATGCTAGGGGTCTCTCCTAGTTGCCTAGTTGTTATTTGCCAGGTTAAATCACAGAATATATTTCCACAGCAATTTACAAGAACAGATTTGGTGGCTGAATTCAGATCATGAGAGCACTTTTGACCAATGCAACTTCCTAGTTCCTGTTTCAAAATTCTTTCTTGATTTTAGTTGGTTATATTACATCAGTATAGTTCAGTTTATTCCTGCATCAAGTATAATATACAATGTATTACCCCAGGTGACTATAACAATTAAACAAAGAAAGAAATTTGCTTTTTCTTCATTCAATTGAAGTAGCCCAGTTGATATCAGAGCTTTTCATTCTTTCATTGTTGTGCATTTTTTAAATCTAAATTTTGTGAGTAGTGTTGAAATGATGATTTTATTTTATGGCCAATTTCTTTGTATCCTTTGTTTCCATTAGATGTTTTTCCTTCTTACTTTTTCCTTTAATGTAGCATTGAAAATTTCACCCACAAATAAAGATTCTTCAAAAAAGCCTTGTTGTTTGGCAAGAATGTAGTCATGTCTTCAGATAATGTTTTATTGGTAGCTACTGCAAAGAAAAGGCAACATTGTTAGTAGAATCCAAATTGCACTCCTATGATAGCTTTCTTGAAAAGGGAGCATGTTCTCTCTTAAGTACTGAATACAGCATATATAGTAACTCCTGATGTGTGGTTGTCATGGTAATGAAAATGCAATGGTCCTTTTGCTCCATTTGAGTAAATAGATATGGACAACTTAGGGAACTTTATGAGACATAAATTATTTCTGGTTGATGGCTGTACAGAGTACTGAACACCTTCTTGTTTAAACATATTTCTAGCTGTGTGTTTTCTGGACTAAGCAAATGTAATTTATGCTTCAGAGTTAATAAGAACATGTCTCCTCTTGGAATTGTTCATCCATCTGAAATATGTTCGTTGTTACCTGAGGGAAAGCAGAGTTAATGAATCACAAAACAAAATCATAGTAGGGGAAATTGTACCCTCACTCTTTCCAGAGACTAGTTTCTGATAATTGCTATTAAATGGACTGAATAATTCTTTTAAAATCATATCTTTTTCTTACTTTTCCAAATTGGAAATATTTGAAATATAAAGTATAGGCATGGTGAGGTGAACCTGTATCCATTTAACTGATATAGTTGGATATCTTTATATTATTATAATTATTTTCTTCTTAAACCTTTAATATTTTCAATTGTTTAAAAAATGTTCTTGAACATCATATAACTTAGTTTTCCCAATTCCTTTTACCCAGTGTATTTACAAACATTTTGCTTCTTCTTCTTCTTCTTTTTTTTTTTTTTAACGTACTTGATTCAATTGTACTCCAATCACGGTCACAGAAATGACAGGTAAATTTCACCGAAATCTTAACGTTGTAGTAGTTTGTGATTTGTCCACTTGATTTTCTCCATTTTGTCTTTGTGGACCATTTGCCTTTATTTCAGTAACATTCGTTACTATGATAATATTTCCTTTGAATATCAGGCTAAAAGGTCAGCTTTTTATATAAACATCTAATTGTGGTTTCTCAAAGTCTAATGCTGTTGAATTCCCTGATTTAAACTTATTGGGAATATGTCTCTGGTAGATTTAACCTATTCTTTTCACTCCTTTAGTAAATTAATATAGTCTTGGATTATTTTTTAAAAAATCTACATTTGCTACAGCATCTAAGAATACAATAACCCTCTTTATAAAATGTGTTTTTTTCTATTTTTCCCCTGTGCAAATTTGCATGTATTTGTTTCCGCAATATTTTATAATTTGCGGGGTACAGTCTTACTTGAAATTGATAATAAAATTGCTAATAGTTCCAGAATGGCAAAGATTTCAGAAAATTTGCTTTCTGGTGTTACCTTGCCCTGTCAGTGGTAGTAGCTATACCACTGCATGAATTCATCTTAGACCCTTGTATAAGTGACTCTAATTCATAACTCTAGTCCACCTCAGAAGCCACTGTCCTACTACCATTTGAAGATAAAAACTACTCTCATCAAGGTTCCTGACAGCTTTACCTCTAAAACTAAAGCAGATGACTTTATTCTTTGCATTTGGCTCTGTTACTAGGGCAGAATTTTTTTTTTCCTGCCCCCTTCACTGGCCATAGCTAGGCTGCATGCTTAGAAACTGCAATGGGAGGACACTTGGTGAAGCCAAGTCACTTTCAATCACTGGGCATTAACCCTACAGAGGTTCTGAGCTCAAAGGCAGTCAATTGCTTAGTGGTGAAGTTATTTGCCCCTTGAAGGTTGAGCCAGCTCTGAGCCTACTGCTCCCCGCTTCCCTAGGTGTGATGAGTAGAAAATGTTCCCTTAAAAATACTAAGTGGAAAGTGCTAGGGAAGCCCTGAACTTCCCCACAGGCTCTGGTTCCATGGTGGAATTCAGGCTCTTGCAAAGATTGCAGGCCTGGATTTTAGTTCCCAGATGAGAGTGCCTTTCCTCCCCGCTTCTGTTTGTATTCATTTGAATTTGCTGAGTCTGATCATTGTAATTATCCCTGGTATTCATTTTGTCAAAGTGCATTAGTGAGAGATCAATACTATGGATCAACCCATTCACTTTCTACTTGTTTGGGTGTATTGATTCCATTTAAATAAAATTCAACGTGCTGTATAATGTTTGTTTACCCTGACCGTGGTTGAGCATTTCCACATCCTCACAGATTATGTTTGTGTCATTCATTTGACTAAAAATTCTTGGTTTCCCTGGGGTTGCCATGTAGCAGTCCTCCAGTGCTGGCCTGAGCTGACCTTCCCTTTCTCCATAGGTCTGATGGACGCCGCTGGTCCTTGGCTTCCCTCCCCTCCTCTGGCTATGGGACAAACACACCCAGTTCTACTGTCTCTGTAAGTGCCTGCTTTTTTCTCCCTTCTCCCTCACAACTGCAGAGCTAATGAGTGGGCAATGTTTTCTCTGGGTGTTTCCTGGTAGGAAAGAGGAGATAAATTCCACATGTCTCCTACTGTGAATAGGTTCCGCATCCAATGACAGCCTGACAAACACAGAAAGGACCATCTTTTGCTGCAAGCTTCTAAACAGTGGCACATAAATTGTGTAAGATCCAGGATCACAAGTTTGGAGGAGATTGGGAACTTTGACTTTAATACCATTTGGTATAGTTTGGCGGGGGAAAACACAATTTGATTTTATTGCTTTGGTTCCATGCCAGTGATGTTAATACTGAAAGTGCCATTAAACTTGGATAGGCTTGGTCTTTTTTCTTGTATGTTTTAGGTAGAAGTTTGTTTTGTTTTCTCCTAAAAACAATAACAACAAAAAGCAAGCTGTAAATTTGTAGGTGCCTTCTAGGTAAGGACTTTTTGCTTTTGCTTCCCTTTCTTTTTCTTTCTTTCTTTCTTTCTTTTTTTTCTTTTTAACTAGGAAAGGACTTTTAAGGAAAGATGAAAAGGACATTAAATAAAAAGGCAAGATGAAATTATGCAAAAAGGATAGAGGAAAAGGAAGTTCTTGCCCCAAACTAGTAAGATTTTCAACAAGAGGCCTATCAATTACTGGACACAACTCAATAGATTAGATAACTTGGGTTTATAGTTCAAATGAGTGGCATTGTTGGGTATCTGTATCCACAGGGCTTTAGAAACCAGGTGGTCATTTAGAAAGGCCCAGGAGGTCTGAGGTGTTCAATAAATATCTAATGAGGTGGCCCGGATGCTCTTGTACCAGCCAGGAATATGGAGCAGTGACTGTAGAGCCCTTTTGGATGCATTTCCTTCCTCATTTTGTCAAAATCTGTAGTTTCTTATTTAGGGATATCCATCTATTGTGTTTGCTGCAGCCCAAAGCACTGTGCTAAGCACATAGATTCAAGCACTTAATAATGCTTGAATTGACAAGAAACTGCAGTTAAATTGATAAATGTTAATTGGTATAACCACTGCCTTAATCTTGTGCGTTTCCAGAACCCTGGGTGTAATAAAATGTGGGTTTTCTGGATCACCTATTTTTGTTTTTCTTTCTTTCTTTATTTTTTTTTAGTTGTAGATGGACACAATACCTTTATTTTATGTATTTATTTTGATGTGGGCTGAGGATCGAACCTAGTGCCTCACACATGCTAGGCAAGTGCTCTAACACTGAGCCACAACCCCAGCCCCTTCCAGAGCACCTTTAAAACTGAACTGCTAAAATCTGCTGAATTACTAAATACTTTCTCTTATAGTGTTTTATCGAAGAGAGGTCATTTATTTTCCAAATATTATTTCCTTTGTTGTAGTATATGAATATATTGTCCTTTGAGATTATTTTTGAGAAACATCCTAACCATCTTGAGAAGTTCCAGTGGCTCATCAGTCTCACATCTGTAAAAATATTGAATGGCATCACCAAATAAAATTGTCACTAATAGTGGAGTCATCATTGGTCTTTATGACAGTAACTGCTCACAGCTCCACATTGAAAATATAGAAAACCACAATGTGAAAACAAATGCTGAAATCAATTGACAGGAAAAAAAAAAGTTTTTTTTTAAGTTCTAAGTGCCATACTTTCCAAGATCTTTGGGTATCTTTATTTAGAGCCAAACATGAATAAATAGATGCTTGGCTTTCTGTTCTGTGGCTTTCTTGTACTTATTCTCATTTAATTCTCCCTAGACTCAAAATTTAAACTCATGTTTCCCGACTTCAAATTCTTTTATTTCAGCCCTATCAGCTTGCAGTGCCTTTAGTGGAGTTTATTATAGTTTGGATGCAGAAATCTCTTTTGCAAGAAAAATAGCATGCAGGACCTCTCCTTTCCATCTCTGGTATATAGTACACCATTAAAAAACAAAACAAAACAAAACAGAATCTGTAAAGGGGTAAGTTATGTGGAATTTGAACTACATTGCATATGAATAATTTTTAAAATAACATCTTTAAAAGTACATATTATGAGGTAGAACTAGTCTAATTTCTAAAGTACTGGGGTTCATTGAGTCCTGGTAACAATAGCTGTGATGTAGTTGCTTCCGTCTTTCTCATTTTATGGATCAGAAACTCAAGAGGCTGTTTATCAACCCCACACTTACCAATATGAATACAACAAGTGGTCTAAACCTTATCTTTTAGCTATTTCTAAGACATTTATATGACATTTCTTAAAACAAACTTTGTAATTAGAAAGTTTAACATGGCCATCAAAAAATTTAAAAAATAAATAAATACATAAATAAAGTTTAACGTTACCATCAATCATAATGGAGCCACTGCTGTCCCTAACTTCTATAAAGAAGAAGTTACCTGGGATGGTTTTTAGCCAAACACACCTACTCTGTTTTGAACACTTTCTCTCTCTAGCATTTCTCTTATTGAAGAAGGTGATATGTGGTTGTTGATATCAACATTCCTCTGTTTTCTGTCAAAATGAAAATTTAACTTCCAAGATGTTCTTTTGCCAAAAATCTGAAGGAGTAGTTTAATCTGTGGACTGGAGGTGCCGTTGCATAAAAGCACAGCTCTCTTTTCTCCTTATTGGTTGTTGATAAAAGGGATGAGCAAAAACTAGAAAAGCCAACTTTCTCTCTTCTTCATTTTATCTGTGGTCCTGTCCTTTAAATATTAGAGCAAAATTTGTGTAAAACTGCTTAGTAGTTACAGTATCTTCTTTCCTAACTCTAATGTGCATCACTCTTAGATGTCTCATTAACTATTAGTCATTTAGCCAATCAAAAATACACTTCACTTATTTTTAAATAAAACTATAGAATATATACAGATAAAATTATAAGCCTTCTGAAAATACAGTTTAAATTTTACAGATAATTGCATTGTTAGCTGAACTCCAAAACTGCTTATGCTGAAATGTAAACATTATTATATCATTATCCTTTGGGTATGATGAAAACTGTAAAATTGCCCACATGTTAAAAATGCTATATTCTGAAATTGTAAGATTTGGTCATATGAAGTCAATCAGTCTTTCCAGAGACTATTTAGTATTGAAACTCTCTTAGCATCAAATTTTGCGGTTAGAATTAATTTGTGGAACTTTTCCAAGATAATATTCAGATCATAATTTTAATTTTGAAGTAAGTAATGTGGAATTGCAGTAGTTAGAAGACATTCCTTCATATATTTCCCACTAGATAAATTATTTTCTGCTGAGAGAAAGAGTGGAAATAAGAATATAAATACTCATAAATATGAGGTATGACTGTAAAATTATATTGCTTTTAATAAATAACAAGTAGAAACTTAGGCATGCATATGCATACTATCCTTTGCAGAATGGTTATCTTGAGAGAGTAAATGCTTATTTGAAATTATATCATTACTCAGAACATGTATTTGGAACTCTCATTGCCTTGAAAACTGGCAGAGTTTTTTTTGTGTACATCTTCATTCTTTGAAAAGGGATATGATTTATACTGTAGTCAAAATCATATGCAAATTAGTTGGAGAACAAGACTCAGTGATACCACATTGAGAGGAATATGAAAAAAATGAGACTTAATTTACTGGAAAATTCCCAAACTAATTCTTGAAACTCTTCTAAAAGTGGTATCTCAACACTGTTTTGACTAACAGAGAAGAACTTTTTCAATAAGCATTTGAGAGCAACCTCTGGTGGAACATTCTTGTAGTTCCAGCAACTTGGGAGCCTGAGACAGGAAGATCCTTTGAACCCAGCCCGAGTACCATGAATAGACCCTGTCTCAAAAAGATAGCTAGCTAGCTAGCTAGCTAGCTAGATAGATAGATAGATAGATAGATAAAGTCTGTGAGGCCCATGGACAGTGGAGACTGCATTTGAATCCTTCTGTTGCCCTGGGAACTCTCTTCTCTGGCTTTGAAGTTCTCCTCTGAGTCTCTCATTTCTGCTGAAACTGAACATATACTTATGTTTGTCCAACAAAACTCACTTTGGGGGCCCCATTTAATACCTTTTTATTCACCCCTCCAGGCCATTTCACTATGCTGCTATTGTCCTCATTGCCCTGGGACCATCCTTTTGGTTTGGCCCTAAGTCCAGTTATACCTTGCTCATTCCAGCCGAGATGAAAAGAACTCTCCCCAGAGAAGCTTCCCACTTCCCTAGTTCTCCAGTACTAGGTTAGGACAGCCCCTGTAGCTTTACATCACCCAGTTTATCATGTTCTCTGTCACTAAACATGGGCCACATTGCTTAAGAGGTTATGTAAGTTATATGATAAAATTATTTTTAAAATTCTAATGTTTAATAGCTGTTACCATTTTGTTACATTTGCTACAGCTGTTTTAAAAGACATATGTTTATTTTGTTTAATAAATGTTAAAGATATCACCAAAGCCTCTCCCTCCCTATTCTCTCTCCTTCCTTCCTCCACAGAAGACCCCTCTCTGTAGTCCATTTGTATTGTTCTTGGTGATTTGTGTGAAATTCTTGAACCTGCTGTGGTTTGGAAGATTAACCTTATTAATTTTTATTTTTAGATAAGTAATGTGATCTCTTGTTCTTTACATAGTAGCCCAATAGCAATTGGGCCAGCGGCTTAGGATAGAATCCATTACTATTTCTACAGCAACTTGAATCAACATTCACACTCAGTGGATTAAATAAATATTTTAAATAGCTTACATTTGAATTGATACTTTGCCATCCAAAGTGATTTCTTTAAACTTATGAACAAACTTTTGGGTTTTTCAGTCTTGAGATACAGGAATGTAGACATTGATTTATCTGAGACATATGTATAATTTTTCTGAGTGTTGAACCTGGGGTTTCACATATTCTAGGCAGGTGTTCTCCCACTGAGTTGCATCCCCAGCACTATGTATAGATTCTTAAATCTCTTGTTCCATTTGCTAAATTCATTGTCTTTATTGTTACTACCACCACCTCTCTCCTGCCTGAATTGATTTTTTTATTATTTTCCTGAATTCTTGAATTGACTAAGGTCATATGTTTTATTTTTTTCATAATGAACATATTTAAAGCTGTACCTATTTATTCTGAATAAAGCTTTGTGTTTATCTTCTAAGTCTTTCTAGTAGTGTTCTCATTTTTATGGTTTATAAAATAATCTCATTACACTACAAAAGTGCCTCTTTGTCTCAGTCTGTTCTTAGTAAGGCATTTTATAATTTCAAGGTATTTGGATATTTTTAGTCTCTAGCCGTTGTTTCCTAGTGTTACTGCATTGCAGTGCGTTGGTATTTACAAAGGTGCTCTTAATGTACTGACAGGTTTGGTTTTTTTTTTTAAATAAAGCCTTCTAGAACTGACATTTTCAAATGAGTGGCGTCTTTCAAAATATGCTTATCTTAAACCATGTTTCCACTTAACAATTTCTCGATCTCTTGTATTAAGAATGCTAAGAGTTTACCTCTCACTAAAACTGCAAACTGCTTTATAGCTGTATATCCCAGATTGATTTAAAGTGGTGCTATTTAGCTGTTCATCTTTTCTACCATACCATGTTCTAGGTGTTGAATACTTTCAAAAAGCAAAACAGCCAGGTACAGTGGTGCATGACTGTAGTCCCAGCTACTCGGGAGGCTGAGGCAGGATCACAAGGTTGAGGCCAACCTGGGCAACTTAGTAAGCCCTTGTATCAAAAATTTTTTAAAAGGCTGGGTATGTAGCTCAGTGGTAGAGCACTTCACTGGTATGTATGTGAAGCCCTGAATTCAAATCCCTAGTAACATTAAAAAAAAAAAAAGTGATAGCCTCAGTGGGGGGGAGGGGGGCAATTACAAAATTTAAAAGTATGATCTTACTGAGAAAGCTTCTTTAACCTTTCTGTTTTACCCATGACACATATTGATGGTAGTGGCATCAAAGGACAGCATGCATTCTTTTTGTGGGGGTAGGTACTGGAGATTGAACCCAGGGATACTTAACCACTGAGCAACATCCTTAGCCCTTTTTGTGTTTTATTTAGAGACTGGGTCTTGCTGAGTTGCCCAGGGCCTCACTAAATTGCTGAGGCTGGCTCTGAACTCGCATTCCTCCTACCTCAGCCTCCCTTGCCTCTGGGATTACAGGTGTGTGCCACGACACCCAGCAACATGCATTCTTAATAGAGATTTCACCATGTTATTCCTGATCTCACATCATATCATTTGTTATTTACCTAAAATCACAGTGTTTAGTCATGAGAACAGTATAAGTGAGGCTACCATACTCAGGTAGGAACTAATCTGTGATACAACGCACCCAGCACTCAAATTGCACTCCACCTCTGCTTTTTCCCTTTGGCTTTACCTGGGTTCTTTTTATTGTCTGAGCCTGGTTTTATCCAGAGAAGAAATTATCTTTTGGGAAACTGTCCTTATAGATAAATGAGATATAGAAGGTAAACTGACCCCTCAGAGAAAATGGTCAGAAATATAATTAGGCCGTCCTTGTAATTATAACACAAAAAGGAAGCAATATAAAATGTGGGTATCACCCAGGTTTGGTGCTTTGTTTTAGAGACAGTCTTATAACTTTATTTTGGTTTGTTTCAGTCATCCTGCTCCTCCCAGGAGAAGTTGCATCAGTTACCATACCAACCAACGCCAGATGAATTACACTTCTTATCGAAACATTTTTGTACCACTGAAAGCATTGCCACTGAGAACAGATGCAGGAACACACCCATGCGCCCCCGTTCCCGGAGTCTCAGGTGTGTGTGGGCCCGACCACAAATTTATGTCCTGGAGTATGTGTTTTCAGCCATTTTGAGTGAAAACCTTTCATTTTTTAATTCATATATGAGTTAACTAATCTGTGAATTATCATAAACAGAGTGTGACTTTTCCATATAAAAGATGACATTGTTAATTATCATTCTGTGGCACTGTCTTGTTTCTTCTAAATTTTCATAATTTGCTAATTACTACTTTAATGGTAACGGTGATGGCCTTAGGGGGCTACCTATAGAAACTTGTAGCCATTAGAAATTTTAAGGCAATCTATCACAGCTCCAAGAGCAGTTAATATTAAATGAAGAGGAAGAAGGTTGGCCAAAAAGGAAGGAGGGTATTTTTTTCCAGATTCCATATTATAAAAGCCCACCCTAATCTTTTGATTCATTGGTCACAGCATAAGTCTTACCTTCTCCAGGACTCTGAACAAAATTTCAGCAGTTTGTGTCTCCTGAATTTTGTGGATGTCAAATGTAATCTACTATACATTGGGTAGGGACAGGTTTTTTTTAATTTTTTTAATAACCTTGTTTCTAATAGTATATATCACAGTCTGTTTCTTCAGGAAGCAGATTCTAAAGTACAGATTCCTGTCCAGAATGTTCATTAGGGATCCTTTTGGGAACCAACACTTTTGGAAGGGAAAGGAGAAAGTGGGACTGGGCAGAGGCAGTTCAGCTATAATATAGACCCAAGTACCCCTGAGGAACTCACAGGGAGTTGTCCCTGGGGCCAGATGGCCACAGTCATTGGTTTGTTATTGAAACACCCTGGGAAGGATATGGCACTCTAAGAAGAACTTTGCTTTAGCCAGATGACTCCTTGCAGCTGGGCCATCCTGGAAGGGTCTAACAGGTCAGCATTTCCCCTTACAGCACTCCAGCTGCTTTGGCAGCAAGTCCTTCTTAGAAGGGAGTCATCCAGTTGCCCATCTCATTGCCCAGTGACAACAGATCTTGACACTGTGAAACTGGTATACGTTGACATAGTAAGGATGTAATATAAAGAAAGTCAGGTGTTCACCAAGTATAGCCACATTGATAATTGTGGGGATATTTTAGAATATTCTGAGATACAAAATAAAAGATAAGTTGTACCAGTCCATCTAAGGGACACTGTGTTTTACTGCCATTTTGTTTTGTTTTCTTTTATTAAATTCCTGGCATATCTTGTACAAGTTGTACCTACCCCCAAATGTAAATACCCTAACGTTGTACACCAGGAAGGTCACAAATGGACTACTAAAATACAGGGGAAAACAACAGTGTATGCCTCTGTTTCTTAGTGTATATAATGCCTACCTCAGCATCCCAAATACATATTTGCTAGGCTAGAAAATGGATTTCACTTACGACACCTGTGCCATGGAGAACTCTCAGCCCTCTCCAGTGGTATGTGGCCGAGCGCAGGTGTATGATAAAAGTGTGAAATTACACTGTTAAACATGTCCTGGATGCTGCTGCTCATGGCTGCCCTATTTTGCATGATAGTACAATTCATTAATAGGTTTCTGCAACTACATAAACTCATACTACATGTAGAATATAGTCTCAGTTTAAGAATGTTTTCTGAACTGGTATCATATGATAATGTTTTTTGTGGCATTTTATTTTTTGAGCCTGCTTTTTGAGTCCTCTTCACAATGCCTCTGTGTTTGTGGGTATGTAAGTGTCCACATGTACTAATGACTGATTTTATTGGTTTATTACCTAATACAGCAAACTTTCCATGTAAAGGTTGCATTGTACTTTTGATGCAACTCACTGTTTATAAATAAAAAGCTTATTTTCATTTCATGCTGTGGCAGGTTTAAAAGGATAATTTGCTTTGCTTGCAGCCCTGGACGTTCCCCCGCCTGCTGTGACCATGAAATAATTATGATGAACCATGTCTACAAAGAAAGGTTCCCAAAGGTAATGAATTGAATGTAAGATGTGTAGCATCTAAATGAACAGGCAACATGGGTTGAGCATCTGTAAGGTGATTTTGTCATAGGAAGTAAGGGTCCTATCCAGTAATGATTTGCATTAAATAGCACTGCAGCTTTCTTAAAAAGGGAAAAATTTTAAAAAAACAATAACAACAAAAAACATTAAGCTAACAACTGCTGAGGACTCTCCACTCTGTGGGTGCTCTGAACTGGCTTTAAAGTGAATGCTCGGCTTGTGCCCCATGCCTAGGTGGGCCTGGTGCAGGGAGGGTCTGCTTTTCAAAAGCCCCTCCGCCCTTTGTACTCCTTGTACCTGTGTTCTGGACCTGCTACTGTGTTGTCAAGTAGAGACCCATTTTCTCCCTCTGAAGCTATAGATTGGTGTGACATCAAAGTTGTTTTGCTTTTTAAACCTTATTTTCCTTTTCTGCGACTTCCCATCTCTTTAGCTGTGATATTTCTAATTCCATTGCTAAAGAAAGGAAGGTACAGTTGCAGTGTTCCTCAGTTAGGCTGATAAAAGGAATTTGATGGAGCCAGAGTACAGTTTGTCCAAGGACTGTAGCCAAACCCCTTGCCTGCAAGGAGCTGCTCTCCTGTGGTCTCCTGTCACTTTGCCTCACCTCTGTGTCTTATCCACCAAAGTGTTTCTGCACATTTGGGAGAAGGCAACCTCTCCATATCATTCCGGTACCTCACCCAACCTTTTGTTGACCCAGGCATAAGAACAAAGGGAAATATTTGGTTTCATAAATCAGGAATAGAGTACTTATTATTTGTAATGAACCCTATATTGATGTCATTGATTGAAGCTGTTTTAGCTATTTATCACATGTCCCTTGCTCACTAGGGAGACAGATACTTACCATGGCTAGTTAATGCATGTTCAAACCTTAGAGGAAAGCAGGAGAAAGGAGGAAAGGGAATCCCCCTTCATATATAATTCATGCTACCCAGGAATATTGATCAGGCAGCAGGTGATCACAGAGAAGGAAATGAAAGTTGGAAAGAAAATTTTAGCTTTATTTTACCAAAGGAATTCCCTTGGCATTTTGCACAAGATGTAGCTTTTTGAGGGAAGGATAAAGATGATACAAGATGCTTGCTCCTTGTTTATTGAAATCTAGCCAAGAAAACAAATTCTGGGCTCATGCTGTGGAACTGGAGCAGCAGTCCTGAGTTTTGAGTAAGTAACAAGAGAAGAAATATTTGATGTTTTTGACAGTCTATCCCCAAAAGCTCAAGATCTAACATGAAAGCACAACAATTCCAGATATCATTGGAGTTATTTTAAGAATCTTATTTTGGGGGCTGGGGCTGTGGCTCAGTGGTAGTCCACTTGCCTGGTATGTGTGAGGCACTGGGTTCGATTCTTAGAACCATGTATAAATAAATAAATAAATAAATAAATAAAGAGCTATCAACAACTAAAATTTTTTTTTTTTAAAAAAGAATCTTATGTGGATCATTTTATATTTGATGGGATATGGAAAAAGAGGGATTGGCAATTCTGAAATATACATTTTCACTTAAATACCTTGAATCCTTATTATCTTTATTCCAAATGATGAGATGGGGTGGCCCCTTCCTTCTCCTTCTCTCCCTCCTCTTTATCTTCTACATCAGGTTTAGCTTCATAGCAAAATTAAGTTAAGTGCAAGGTACAGAGATTTTCCTTACTCACCCTGCCCCCGACACGCCTAGCCTCCCCTATTATCAATATGCCCCACTAGAGTCCACATTTACATCACAACACTTGGTGGTGTGCAGTCAGTGGGTTTGGACAGATGTATAATGGCATATGTGTGCCATTATTATATCATGCAAAAGTGAGGCTTCTACTTTTTTTCCCCTCCAGTATGGGGATCAAATTCAGGGCCTCTCACGTGCTAGGCAAGCATTCTGCCACAGAATTATTAAACCCCCAGGCCAGAATTCAGGTTTCTTTTACATTTACATTTTAGAATTCTGTTTAACATCTTGCACAGATCTCTGAAAATGCTAAGGAAGCATGATGGCTGAATTGTTTACATGTGTGTCTCCATATGTTACACCTGTGTGTGCATGTGTGTCTTCTCTGAACAGGCTACAGCTCAGATGGAAGAACGTCTAAAGGAAATTATCACCAGCTACTCCCCTGACAACGTTCTTCCCCTAGCAGATGGAGTGCTTAGTTTCACTCACCATCAGATTATTGAACTGGCTCGAGATTGTTTGGATAAATCCCACCAGGGTCTCATCACCTCACGATACTTCCTTGAATTGCAACACAAATTAGATAAGTTGCTACAGGAGGTAAGATCCATGCACCATGCATATAAAGTTTTCTGATTTGTTTTGCATTTCCCCTAGAAAAAAGATATTTTACCATACCATTTGCTTACAAGTGGTAACTATGAGATGGCGTTCACATTCTAGGGAAATAAAGAAGAGAGAAAAAACCAACCTGATTGCTACTTGCTATAAGTTGATTCTGGTCATTATGTAGAGTAATAGAAAGTTAATGTAATAACCTTTACAGGAACCTTGGGACTCAACAATCTATGACTCTGGGATAAGTGGATTTTGAAGGATTTTGAAGCAGTGATTCCCCCACCCCTTACCCATAAAGTTAGAAATTGCCTGAGCATATGTGTGTTATTTGATGGTGTGCTATCTAATTCTAATATCTGAAAAAGCTAAATGGAAAATTGCTGGCTCCTTCCAGGCTATGAGTCCTATTAATTAACCTACATGTGGTGTTGGGTAGTAAATGGTAACTTATATTTTCATTAGTGTCAGTTCTTCTTCTAACAAAATATCCAATTTCCAAAATGACAGATAAAAACAGGAACTGTCTCTGCCTAGCACTTGCATGCCTAGCTCCTGATAACACCCAGGACAGGAAAGGAATGTTTGTGGTGGAAAGGAATTACTGCATAATATTGCTCTTCTGACTGAAATTGATCAGCCACAGCCTACAAGTGAAACCTATTTAGCCTATATATTTAGATTTATAGTATTTCTCTATCTCATAGGACATAAATTATGCCCATGTAAATACAAGCATAGGTGGTTTTCTCTAAGCATGAATATATAAATATTCACACAAAAATGAAGTAAAATACCAGCATCCCAAGTTTTGAGAAATCCATCTGTCCTTGCCCCACAGAATTTAGTTCTGGCAAGATAAGACTATTCTTCTCTGGCTAGAAGCCACTATTTTTCTTCCCTTTCTCATCCAAACTCACAGAAGAGTTTTCTCTGCTCTTTTGCCATTGTTCACATTTCAACCTATTGCAGTCTACTAGAGCAGTGCCTCTTAAACTATCTTTGGGGGTGAAAATATTGTTTTTGATTTTTATTGTCAATTTCCAATTTGCCGTGGACCAATTCTCCCATAAACTAAAATGAAAGTGAATTTACAGGAAAATGGTCATGCCCTTGGGTGACATGGCCATGTAAACTTGCTTTAAGAGTTGCTAAATTCTTATTCTCAACAGTTGGCTTAGCTCATCACACACTAATAACGGTTCATTGACTGGCACCAGTCTGCAGACACACTTTGAGTAGCACTCTGCTGGAATATACAGACTCTGGGCAAGGATCTTACATGCTTTATCCAGGTAGGATGGTATGTAACACATAGAAGGACCCAAATATTAGTTGCATGAGTGGTGTCCTCTCACCCACCAGAGGCTGGTAGAGCCCCTAGCCATTTTACTGGAACCAGTCTATTCTGCAGTATTCAAATTCTTTTCCCTCTTTATCCCTTTAACATATTCTTTTATTCTTGGTACCTCTCTGACCACTTCTTCGTGGCCTCTTCCAACTCATATTTTTCTACAAATTAGTTTGCCCACAGTTTCATCCTGGTTCCACTCCTTCTGCTCTCTCTTCTGGAGATATTGTTGACTATCTTTAATGAAAGACATATGGACTCCAGTGGTTTCCAGTCCATATCTCAGGCCAGCAGTGTTCTCTGACATTTCAGATTTGTATGTCTGCCTACTCAATGTCTTCCCACTTGGAGAGCCCTGCAAAGTAGCAGTGGGCAACCCACTCTGTCTGCAGCTGGACTCAGCATTTCCTCAACGAAACCTGCTTCTTTATTCTTTGCCTCCATTATTGACACCACCATCTTCTCAGTCACATGCTAGGACTCTGAGTCCTACTAGACTGTCTCTTTCCCTACATGTTGCAGCCACTGGACTCTCATAGTTTTCTTCTTAAATATTCTCCAACTTTCCCCTCCTGTTCTCCTCTCAATTCCTGACTTGGACCCTCATCCCCAATGATCTGCTTTCCTCCAGGCCTAACCCTTAGATCCGCCACCCTTCTGTGCAGCTGCAAGGACATTGGTCTAACACTCCCCAGTGTTCTATTCTATCTACAGGTAAAAACCATAATATGGCCTACTGCTTGTGTCCCCCTGGGTGCATACAGTGCACTATAATGATTATCAGGGGGTCTCGCTTTACTAGCACACAGCGGGCTCTTTGAGGAAGAGGGGTCATCTCTAACTCCCTGGTGCATGGCTGGTATTTATTCATCCTTAGTAAGCTGGAAGAGAGAGAAGAAGGAAGAAAATACATATGGCATGCCAAACATTTGATCTATGATTATGGAGCATCAAATAATCTAATTTTTATATTCCTTTTAATTAAATCAGCTTCTTGGAAATGCTGGCAACACTATGCTTATTACTGTATACGTGAATACCTTGGAAACTATGTTTGTGAAATGGTGTACTTTTGAACAGACAAGGCAGACCTGAGAGAAGCTCTGCAGTCAGGCTCTGTGAGGTTTTCCATCCTGGATTCTGCCATTCTGTCCCAGGATATTATCATAATCACCAGTGTAGTTCTGTTTTTTATTCCTTTGTAGGCACTTCCTGAAAGGGGTAGAGACTTGCTATCCATAGCTATTTATATTATAATCCCCTTCTTTCATTTCTGTATGACAGACTTGGCAGATTGCTTCATGGCAATTAAAAATAAATCTTAAAAATTTCAAAACTCATGTGAATGGGCTGTATGAGAGATGAAAATTGTTGAGTTTTAGAGAAATTTCTCTTCTGGCTGAGAAGCATTATACTTGGGTCACAAAGGTCATTGTTAGGTAGGGGTAAGAATGTTTTCTTTTTCATCTTCATTGAGAGTTTCTTTCAGTATTTTTGTAAAACTTAAATCTATCTTCAGAGTCACATGTATAGTGGCCTTTGGGAGTTTATAGCTAATCTGTCACAGAAGAACTGTCCCCTTCTAGCTGGAGCCTGGTTATGGGAACTTGATTTGGTTTCTTCTGGATACAGTTGTCAGTTCCCGGCTCCAACCCTCTGCTAACAAGCCTCTCTCCCCACCAAGCCTCTCTCCCCACCTTCTTTCCAGTTGTCTGTCCTTTGCATAACCCAAGGCAAGGCTCCCCTATGGTTTGAACTGCTTGATTTAACTGATGCCTTTGAAAGTCCTGAAGTCTAGGTCAATTCAGATGCATGCTTTCCTGTCTCTCAGGTCTCCTTTTCACCAAGGTGTGTTTACTCAAAGAAAATACACAGGAAACTCTAACTTACTCTCGAATCTGGGTCATAGTGTTTTTTACAGTCGCCAACAGGTAATATATATTGACCACGGGTGTCCATTAGTACCCCCTTTGGCCTCAGCAAGCCAGGAAACAGTTTCCCTTGTCAGGTTAATTTTATTATTTCATTTGATGTTTTAACAAAGTTCTTCTTCCTCTATCCCCCACTAATGATATGGGTAAAATATTATTTGAGCTAATATAACTCATATTTTGGGCCTTGGATGTGACTGATAATTGTTAGAAGTAAGAAATTGGAATGATTGTTTTTATAATTTTTTGAAATGGAATTTATGTAATCTGAATGAGTATTTTTAAGTTTTTTCACATATAAAATTCTCATTTCCCTTGGGGAGAAAAACACACCAAAATGTATTCAGGCTTTTTAGACGTTTTTTATATTCCTGGATTAATAAAACAATATTATAGTAGAGAGAAACTTCAGTGGTCAACCCAAATTCTCACCAGGAAGTCAGTGATTTTTTTGTTTGGTTTTGTTTTTTACTTTAGGGGTTTTTGTTTAATTAAGGATAAACTATAAAAAACACACATAACCACATTTCTGTGCATTCATTGTATTTTCTAAAATCTATTTTCATTGCAAAATGCATATTGGAAAAAAATTTTTTAAGATATTTTTCAATATTTGACATGTATATATCTCTGTGTTTAAGTATAATAGATACTTTTTGTTCTATGATTATTAATCCATTCTCATTTTTCTTATATTTAAAAATTTTAAATGTTAGCTGTGTCCTTTTACTTATATATGCTTTCTTTTATTTTGGACCATGGCCTTTGATTTGATGGTTTAAATTCAACAGACACATACAGTCATTTTTCATAAATTTGTCTGCCAGCTCTTGGAGGGGGGTGGCATCAGGGATTGGGCCTTGTCATGATAAAGCACGTTTATGAATGTGCTTTTTTTTTAAATGGAACTGAGGTTTGAACCCTGGGCTTTGTGCATGTAGAGCAGGCACTGTACCACTGAGCTGTACCCCAAACCCTTTTTATTTTATTTTGAGAGTGGGTCTCACTAAGTTACTCAAGTTGGCAGAATTTATGATCCTCCTTCCTCAGCCTCCCATGTAGTTGGCATTCTAGGTGTATGCCACCATCCCCAGCTTCATGAATGATTTTAATAGCTTATTACTGTGTTTGTGGAATTGTACCAGCATCGCCTTGATACTTTTTTTTTAAATCCTTAGAGGAAAGTAAATCATATAAATTTAAAAATTCAGAGAATCTAAAATGAGTATGCATATTTACATTTACAACTTCTAAAATTTTTGTTCTGTGCCAGCTTTGATAGAGACACATAACCACATTTCTTCAAGGCAATATCATTGAAAGTTTCAGTGACTACTAACATACTGAGCTTTGCTCTCAAAGTATGTATTGTGCTTAGGCAACATATAAAATAAAATTTCAAAAGTTTTTGGGTCAGTTAAATTTTACTTGTATAGTTCAGTGCTTACATATTCAATGTGTGAGACTGAATTTATATTATATATTCAGCTAACATTTGAAATAAACATTGCACATTTTTTACATGTGATGAAGTAAGTAATTTGCTAGTTAATCATGTTTTGTATGTGAACTGTATTTCATGAACATGTTAAATGCTCGGGATAACAAAACATTCCATCCCTGTTAGTCATTTCATACATCTAAGATGTTACATCTGGAAAATGCAGGTTCTTGATGAGCTGCCTATACTGGTACCATGTACTTAATGTGTCATAAACTTTTAATGTCTCCTTCATTCATGGTTCACATTAACAGTCCTTATGTTTGATTTTCAACAGAGATAATAAATCAAAGTTTTGCAATTAAAGTTTAGTTAGTAGAGCTATTTTCTAGATGTAGATGTTTAATAGCATCCATTTATATAGAGATAATGCCCATTTATCAATCTTTTAAGAGTATTTTCTAAATCATGTGATTTTTAAATATTTGGCAATTATCTAATTAGCATGCTTTGCTGATTTTCTTTTCCATTTAGTAGAGCAACTCTGTATCATTATTCTTTTCACTGCTTTTTCATAGGCTCATGATCGTTCAGAAAGTGGAGAATTGGCATTTATTAAACAGCTAGTCCGAAAGATTCTAATTGTTATTGCCCGCCCTGCTCGGTTATTGGAGTGCCTGGTAAGCTGCCTTTAGATGTGACTGCATTATTTATTGTTAACTGTGGGAAAGCAGCAACCATCAGAAAGCTCTATTTTCATTTATTATGTCAACCACCAGTGTTAAATGGAAAGAGTCAGGAGGAACTACAGCTTGTGAATGTTCATGATGGCATCCTTATGTGTCTTGTCTTTTCATATTTTAAGTAAGAATTCTAGGATTGGTGCTGTATTCAGTAATAGTCATATTACATTCTGGTCAAACTTGAAGGATGAACATGAAATAATGTGCTTGACCTTATCTCAGCATAATTACTTTATGTCACAGCTAATTTAAAATGCTTGCTGTGCTTCATGCTTTTGGAGTTGCCTAGATTCAAAGAGGAGCAAGTGAGAGGTATACTAAGAAGTGACCCGTGGCTATAATTATTATTTGTTTTAAAAATGTTCCATGTTAGAAATATGTGTCAGTTAGCAAACCATTTGAAAGAATACAGTAGGGCATCATCCAAATCTGAAGGAATGAGACTTTTAGAGATTAATTCATTTTAGCAACTACATCATTTTGATCAGTGGTCATTTTCTCTTTTAAAATTTTTGTTTTATGAAATTTTGATAGAGGTTTCAGTCAAAACTGTAGACAAATATCAAGCTTTGACAATAAGAATTATTTTAATGGGCTCTTAATATAGGATCAAAATTCACTGTTAAGTTCTCATAGCCATTAATGTAATTATAACTCCATATGTACAAGAGAGCTTCAGCATTGCACATGCATCACATACACACACACACACACACACACACACACACACGCACGCACTAATATATATATATATATAATGGTGGTGTTTTAGTTTTCCCCTTATTTTAATTAACATTCACAGTGTTTTACAATGTTGAAATAATCATAGCCCCATAAACTCATGATAGTACCTGATGAACTACAGCAAGGGGATATTTCAAACACAAAGGTGAGGAGTAGAGATTTTCATCAATGGCAGGACCCTGAGGATCCCAGAATCAAATGCACCATTTGACATGGAATGTCTAGAAGGCTAAAGGGGGAAAACTATCATGATGTTCCTGGGGAGGAGAACTGGTGATTGGCAGATACAGATAGAAGGGACTCTTACTTTTTATTGCTTCTTCTGTTGTAGCTCTTGAAGTATACACCATCTGCAATAATATTTGGGAAAAAATGACAGTTATTACTAAAACTTAGCATATCTGGACAGGAGCAGATATGCTAAGACCAGATCATGCCTTAAAAAAGGAAATTAATTTTTTATATAATATCTGATAATCAGAAGAGAAAAAGTGAAAGTACAACCTCTTAAAGAAAGGAATAAGTGGATTTAGTGTGGCTTCAGAAATGTTGCTTTCAGTACAGTACAGAGCTCAGATGAAACTGACACTTCAGAGTATTAGGGGATGTTTCTCCAAGCCTGCCATTCTATGCCTGCAGTTCCCAGGCTTGCCAGAAGTCATTGTAAGTTTCTTTACAGGGCACTGAACATTGACACTGGTTTGGCTTTACTTCATTTGCAGCAAACATTTATATATGGCCTTTAGAAACTTAGGTAATTGTCAAATGAAAGACTGAGGTTCTAAAATCCCCTTTTTTGTCCATTAATCAAAATGAGAAAAATCTTGTGGGGAAAATTTTCAGGGGATGTCACTGAAAATACTTTAAAATGCATTTAATCGGTGAGCAGATTTACAGCATTGTTTACAACCCATCAATCTAGGGCATTTATTTAGAGTGATGTGATCTGGAAGATTTTTATTATATACAAGCAACAGATGACCAAGGAATAAAATACGTAAGAATAATATATTGCCAAAATATTACAGAAGACAGGTAATTGAACACCTTAATTTCTTATTTTTTTCCTTAATCTTTGCATTGCATGACTATTATTAGCAAGTTTTAGAATTAATAAAAAAGAAAACATTGAAGTTTTTCCTTCTAATATTTTTGGACATTTTTATACTAAGGGAGTCTCCTGCACCATCTTTGAGTCAATGTAGTTAAGCATTATTCCCTTGTGTGTGTTTGTACAGAGAAAGAAACTGAATCTTCTGAATGAAATTCTCAGTTCTAAAGCTTTGCTAAAAAAGGCACAGATAAAAATCAGACCTAAAGCCCTGGGATTGATCCCCAGCATCACACATATAGATACAAAACCAGATCTAGAGGATCACAGTGATGGGCACCTGTGGTCTTAGCTATTTAGGAGGCTGAGGCAGGAGGATCATATGAGTCTAGACCAGCCTGGCCAATATAGTGAGACCCTGGCTAAAAAAAAAAAAAAAAGGTCAGAATTATTCTTTTTTTGTGAGATCTAGATCTTCAGTAGAGTACCTTCAAATTTCTATTACAAAGAAATTAGAAATTATCACTATCTTTGGGTTGCCAAAGTATCACATGCATTGACTTAGAATCTGAATAGGCTTCAGATATGAATTGAGAATTATATAGTTTTAAAAGCCATTTACCTCCTTTCTGTATGAATAACCTACAGCCTTGTGTGTGCAGCAGTTTATTGTGAATGGGATTTACATAGTAAAACCTCAGACCATTTTGGCTCAAGGAAGTATCTCTGTGTGTTTGTCTTCTGCCAGGAATTTGATCCTGAAGAATTTTATTACCTATTAGAAGCAGCAGAAGGCCATGCAAAAGAAGGACAGGGTATCAAAACTGACATCCCCAGGTACATCATCAGCCAGCTGGGTCTCAATAAGGATCCTCTGGAAGGTGAGTTCTTGGTTGAGTTGATCTTTTACTTGTTTTTATCCTGTGACCTCATGGAAGAATTTCACAGCAAGTCTTTATTTTTTTTCTGTTTTGGCTGTGTTTATTGATTAGTCTCTTTGGGGGATGAGTTGTAAAATGAAGGAAACAGCTTTAAGTTGGGTCCTGAGGAGCAAGCAAGCATGCTTCTATTTTTGTTATGAAGAGAGTGGGGCCCAGCCTTGCTTGATATCCTAGAGGCCTGTCAGCCTAGAAATGCCAGCCTGTCCCAGAAGGGTTTGGATTCTAATCTTCTCTGAGTCCTTTTTCTCTTGCAAAGATCAGTTGAGCTCTTCTTGAAAGTACTTTTAATTTTGAAAGTGTCGCTACAGAAATTAATTATCATTCATTTAAAATTGACATTTAAATTCAATTTGGGAGTAACACAACTGGTGGTAGATTGCTTTAAATTGAATCCAGTTTTGGTAGGTCTATTTTTGTTTATTTGTCTCAAGAAGGTATGAAAGGTAGTAATATACAAGAGAGCCAATGATAAAGAAAATTTTCTGAAGCTTGTAAATGGATTTATGGTTGACTCAAATAAAAAAAAGGTTATAATTCTGTTAAATACAGAGAATAGCAAGCATCCTGATAGTGATTTTTCAAAAATCTAATATTGGTAATCCCCCGCCCCCTTCCAACCTTTTGTCCATTATTGTTTGGGATTGTTATTTATAACACTTAGGTTATTACTGCCTAAAAAGACTCATAAATTAACATTGTCTCCTCCATTCAAAATTATCTTCCTGGTTCATTAAATTGAATTTGCGAACAGCGTTTGTCCTTCTCAGTTGTTTGTGGAGGTAAATGATGGAGGTAAATGCTGCACAGAGCTTTTCCTGTCTAAAGCCAGGGAGCCTGCTGCTCTCTGCCCTGCTCTCTCCTGTTCTCCCTGCTTTGTTTGCTCTTATAGCCATCGTATCTTTGCTTCCAGTGAAATGATGCATGTATTACTGGGAGATAATGCCAGATAAATTTATACTGTACTGAGAGCAATACCACAACAGATTCATCACTTATCAGAGACTGGTGGCTGCTTTTCTGAAAAGTTCCCTGGGGAGAGATTTTCCCCCATGGCTTTTAAATTACCATCTTTACCTTTTTGAATCATGAGTCTTCAGAAATGGTTTAAATCAATGAAATAAAAAGGGCAGATGTTTAATGGTATTTAGATGAGTTTTAAAAATCTCTTCAGGCATTACAAAATGATGCCTCAGCTTCCTGCTTCAAAAGCTGACTCTTGGTTCCATTCCATTACTACCCACTGCTTACAAATAATATGTATTTCCCAGATAATAGTTATTTAGCAGAAATTCTATTTAAAACACAGCCATCTTTTAATTTGTTTTTTTATGAAAATAATTGGAGTGGGGGAGGCTGTCAAAGCATATTATAGTGACTCTTCACGCCTGTGTAGTTAAGGTTGCGTCAGCTCTTGTGTTGTAGACAGAGGGAGTTCTTCCCAGTGTTCTTATCTGACAGGAAATACCACTGTCAGCTGAAATTAAGTATGTGGACTATCTGATGCCCACTTACATATCTTAATAGAAGCTTTAAAAGAGTAGTGATGATCTTTGACACCTTTGGTGTTTAGGAATATAAATTTATCACTGGGAGTTTTTTTTTTAAACTTGTTCATCATCTTGATTCAGGTTGAGGATAGTTTTTAATCTGTTTATTAACACTTAATGTGTGACTTCTCCTGGTAATTTTGGTACATGATCACAAACTCTAATCTATATTTGCTTCCCTTTATTTTCAACATTTAAACTAACATACCTAAAGGTGTGTTTTGCAAAGGTAAAGAGAGATGAGTTTTAGAGGTGGACTAGGACCCTCACTGGACAGTTCAGGAAACTCTTTGTGCCTCAGTTCCTTCCATAAAGTAAAAATGGGATATAAGAGTACCTACTCAAAGAGTTTCTTTAAAAATGATAGGAGTTATCCCTGTATTTGCTTAACATAGTAATGATTTAATATGTGTCCACGGCTAATATAGTTTTATTGAAACAATATTAAATTTTCCTTGAAGAGGAATCTGTCTTCGTTCCTATCAGAGTCCTTATATCTAAGATACTAGAACATTGGATGTTTTCATTATTTGAATGATACCAAAATGTAGTTTATACTAACCTTATTTTTATTTTTAGAATTTCCTTATAAGTAAACTAGGAATGTTAGTATCAATCTAATTATTTTAGAATCTGGAGTTTGTAAATATTTATCTAAAACTAACACTTCAATATTGTTTTGCTTCATATCTCCTATGAGTAATCACTGCCCACAGAGGATAATTGTACTTATGAGAACATCAACACATGAAATAAGAGCCTAAGAAGTAATTTTAGACGCATGCAAAAATCTGTAGCTAAAAACTAGAACTTTTTATTTTACATATATTCAGTTTTGAAAAATTAGAAAAAACTTTTGAAGAAAATTCTTTCATGTTCTTTTTTAAGTATAAAAATGAACAGTAAATGAATTAGGTTTTCTCATTTACTTATATAAACGCAAGGATGCATTCCAAGGTGTGTTGAGCAATTAGATACAGTTGTCACTTTTAACTAGACCACCAGAGTATTACTTAAGCTGGTGTCAAGCTTATGGCATTCAGCCCAGAATTAACTACTCTATACAATATAATTAATAACATTCAACATTTAATGAGCACTTAATTTTTGTTAATCAACATACTAAGGGACTTAAGTGCATTGTAGTGTATAATAGTCATAAAAGTGCCAAGAGATAAGTAATATTGTTCTCATCATTCAGGGGAAGAACCTTGAAAGTTAAAACCCTGACGTTAAAAAGTCACTTGTAGGGCTGGGGTTATAGCTCAGTTGGTATAGTGCTTGCCTCTCATGCACTAAGGCCCTGGGTTCAATCCTCAGCACCGTCACACACACACACACACAAAATAAATAAATAAATAAATAAAATAAAATAAGGTTACTTGGCTGGTAAGTGCCAATAGTGGTGGAAACCCAGGTCTTTTTATCTCCAAATCCCTTTAACCACTCACTACCTTTACTCTTATTTTAAAATTGTAAATTCTTAGTGTATTTGGTGAGATATCTCTCAGTAAATGTGAAGAAATGGAGGAAGGGATGCCCACTACAACTTGAGTCATTTCTGACTTGTTAGCCGGTCAGTGTACCTTAGATGCCTCTCAGAGTCAGTGTAGACTTACCTCTCTTGGTTCTCTGATTATAGAGTTTTAACCCCCAAACCCTTTGCAAGCTGACTTAATTGCATCAGCCAGTGAATGCTGCCAGCTACAGCAGAGGCCCAGTCTTTAAAGTTCCTATGTCTAGGTGTTCATTAGAAATGGGTTTCAGGGAAGGATGTGAAAAGCCCTACACGTTCAAAAATCTCAGTTGTTGCTTCTTGCTGTTTTGGATGTAAAACTTTTCCCACAATTATAATATATTTTTTCTTTTTCTTTTGTAATGGAGAAACTGTTTTCTTTTGTTTTAGCTTATTACGCTTACTTGTTTAATTGCAATATTTTTCTTACCCCTTTTTTTTTAACTTAGAAATGGCTCAGTTGGGGAACTACGATAGTGGGACAGCAGAAACACCAGAAACAGATGAGTCAGTGGGTGTAAGTATCTTTCTTGACAAAATATGTTGGTTTTTCTGTTTGTTAGCATCTAGAGATTTTGACTGTGTTAATTACTTTATTCAACAAATATTTATTGTGCTTCTACAAGGAAGACACTGTGTCCAATAATAGGCAGATAATTTAGTGTTTTCCCCTCTAAGAGAAAAAGAAATTTACAAAAAGAAATCATACACAAAAGATAGTACTGATAAAATAAGATCTACAGAGACAAAAAAGAGCATGTCTACTAGAATATACCATAAAGAGATTTGCCTTTATTTAGAATGCTCCAGAGATTTCCTGAGGACGTGGCACTTGAGCTAAAATGTAAGCAATTATTAATATAAGGGGCAGTGGACACAATCTGGATGCAAGTTCCATCTAAGCGCTAAGAGCAAGGGAGACCTTGGAGACCAGAGAGCCTGGGTGAAGCCTGGACTCACAGGTCCCTACTTCTCACATTTGTCAGGTTTATATTTTGTTTTGTTTTGTTTTTAAGAACAATGGGAAGTGACTGAGCTTTAGAGGAGTGTTGTTTGTACATGGAAGTGGAAGGAATAAATAGGGAGCTGACCCAATCAGAGTCGTGGCTTGATACAAAGAAAGCAGTGGGGTGTAGGGAGCAGCACAGTGACCATGGGAAAGTCTGTTAAGAGACAGGTATAGGGGCTGGGATTGTGGCTCAGCGGTAGAGCACTCACCTAGCACACGCAGGGCCTTGGGTTCGGTCCTCAGCACCACATAAAAATAAATAAATAAAACAAAGGTATTATGTCAAACTACAATTAAAATAAATAAATATCAAAAAAAAAAAAGAGATGGTTACAGTGGCCAGGAGTCCTGGTGGCTGGTGTCATTCTTCTCAATAATAAACACCAGCAGGGAAAACAGGAGGAAGCAGGTTGGGATGATCAGGAAAGCAGAAACAGGCTGTGTAGCTTGGGGTCTGAGAACCCAGGTTCTGGATTTGAAAACTGGTTCTACCTCTTACTAGGTGTGTGTGTTGGGGTGGGCTGGAAGGTTCTTTGTGTCTCTGTTTCCCCATCTTTAAAGCTTTCCCATCTTAAAAGATATAAGAGATTATGAAAGATTAAATGAGATATACCATTAAAATGGTTAGGAAAGTATTACACAGTAAGTACTAAATAAATGGTAGTTGTTTTATAAGTACTAAATAAATGATAGTTGTTTTATTATCATCATAACATGTAATTTTGATATTGAGATTAGAGTTCCTTGATAGCATCCAAGAAGAACCAACAGACCCTCAATTGGATATCTGCTATCTTCTAGCACTGGGAGGGAGAGCTTCTGGTGGACGTTCAAGTGACTTAGGAGCCAACATGGACATAAAGGAATTCTCTAGGTGGGGAGGAGTTAATGGAACTAGGTGGCCTTGTATAGAGCCCACCACTGTGAAGAAGCAGCCATAGTGGGAGTGGTTGAACAGGGTGTGGTCCCAGTCTCAAATTGTTTTCTACAATGGCAGGTGGTGTCCTGTGGCCAGACACTAGGGGGAGGTAGAGAAAAGAGATGGCTGAACTGGGGAGGTTAAGTAACCCTGAGGGCAGGGGTTGGTTGTATTACCTGCCTAGACACTGAAGCCACTCAGGATGGTGAGAGAACTGGAGCAGAGAGGAGAGTGGGAGGCTGGGCGCCCAAGTCCTCCCAAGATGAGGGGATGACTGATGGCCTCAGCAAACCAGCAGTGACTGGGAAGAATGGACACACTTCAGAGTCGTGGGTACTTTCCAACCCAGGGAGGCGGGGTGGATTCTGGACTCTGCAGAGAGCAGCAGAGAGGCTGGTAACACCCTTTCCCTGCTTAGGTAAATGGAGCACAGAGGAGTTTTTGTAAAAGCACCATGTTTAACCCTTTCCTTTGAGCTAAACATTTAGAAAGCCGTCATTTTAGAACATTGGGATCTAACCCAACTCAGATTTCTGGTATGGAGGTAAAGAAAGTCAGGCATTCTACACCTAGGTGTGCTGTTTGTCACCTAAGAGTTTTCCCAAACAAGAAAGATTGCCACAGCAATGAAAAGGTCACACCCCAGTGAGGGTCAGAGAGGCCATGTCCTCCACCAGCCCCAGGGACCTCTTTTCTGGCACACTGAAATCTGAAGGAAGGTTTGGTATTTTGGACTTAAATCTCAAAATGTCCTAAGACTAGAATGAGGTTACGATGAGGAGAGTTTATAGAGGGAAAGTAAATAAAATAAAATGGGGAATTTTCAGAAAGCTTGGTGCCTTTCTCTTTTGGAAATGTGGGTGTGATTAAAAGCAACTGAGCCCCTGTAAGGTGGGTACCTCTGGGGAAGACTGATCTTTAGAGATGTTCCAGGTTCCTTTAGCTAGAATACTGCACTTCAGCCCCTGAAAAACACAGAATTAATTCAGTTATTATCTATTTTGCCATTAAAATAATTTTCCCAAATTCTGAACTATTTTCTTAACTTCCTTCTTTGTTCCACAGAGCTCTAATGCTTCCCTGAAACTTCGAAGGAAACCTCGAGAAAGTGATTTTGAAACAATTAAATTGATTAGTAATGGAGCCTATGGGTGAGTAATTCAAGAGAAGCTATTGTATTTTAACACCCCCTACTAATATATTTATTCTCACATGTAGATGTAATACTTGAGATTTCGGCTCTTTCCTTCATGGGTATGATGTGTAGCCAGAATCATTTTCTATTGATTACCCCAACAGAAAACATAGCAAGTGACCTAGGGATTCTTTAGAGGGCTGAAGAGAAAAATTTTATAAAATAAAAGTTTTATGTATTCCTGTTTCCACTCCTTCAGTCTCCCCTTTTGGGATCAAAATGCCCAGTTCTTGTATGTGTATGTATACGTGCACACACACACATACACACACATACACAATTTTATATATAGCACTGTTAACTTGAGAATTAGCCTGCATTTCTATCTGAAGAATAGTCAGCTGTGTCAGGAAAGTATTTAAATAAGACTTTGAAAATTTAGAGCAACACATTTCTGTTCATCTTTGTAGTACACCAGGATCTTAAGAATTGAACCCTATCCTATAGTCTAATCACATTAGTGCTGCTCCTTCCCCGATCCACTTTTGTGGAGATGTATTTTCTAGATTGACACAAATGTGCTACAGGATTTGCTTTTGAATAATACATTTTAGTCCCCTAGTAGACACTAAATTCTTGTCACTTTTCTTTTCCTTTATTATTGTACCCTCTGATAACATATAAAATAGGTTTTATTTTTTTACAATAAATTTTTAATTGACAAATAATTGTACACATTTATAGGGTACACTGTGATACATCATTGCATATGTAATGATCATATGCATTTCCATCTCCTTAAACATTAACCATTTCCTTGTGGGGGGAAGCTTTGAATTTCTCTCTTCCAGTTCCTTGATTCATTTTTATAGACACACAGTTTCCTGCCTAGGGCATGGTGGGGGTGGGTAAATGGTCACACGATCTTCTGAATTAGTGATAGTTTGGAAGGGCAATTAGTGCACATTAGTAACCTGATCCATTTTAGACAGCCTGAGAATTCTAGTTTAATTAAGTATTAATCCCAATTCCATCTGTATATGGAGAGCAATAAATAATCCCAGAGACGTTTATTGCCATTTATCACACATAAGAGCAGATGAGATAAAGCGATTTTTGTTGTGCCACAAGGGATATTTCTCCCTACTATTTTTTTCACCTCTAATATTTTCCACACCATTAACTCAGTGAAGAACTTAAATATTTGTGAGATCTTTCTATGCTTCACCAGTTTGTTTTCAGGATTATGTCAAATGGCATATATCCTGATGTGGCTCATAAAAGCTTTCTGGTGTTATATTTTTGCAATATTTTTTTAAGGACCCTAGTGAAACTTTTCTACATAGCAGTGTTGTCCTAGCAGGAAGTCATTCGTGGGTTTTGTTTGTTTATTACTATTTGATTTTCAGTTCTTTCTACTTTTGGACATGAGATGAGGAGATCTTCCTTCTTTAGGGAGAAGTATGCTCACTGACTTAATGGGCACATGGGCTTGAGAATTGCTAAATTCTCTTGGTAGTAGAATTCTGGAATAAAATGGTCTAAGAAACTCTGCTTTTGTAAAACTTGGGCATATATCTTAACAGTATTTGGAGTTCTAATTGGTTGAGTAAATTCATTTGTAGTGCAATTAAACCACTGTATAGTAGATGAGGTATATCACACTTTAGGGAATGGCTGGGAATATACAAGAAGTTAAACAAGCTGTGAATCAGTAAACACCCAGGATGCAGGCCAAGTCATTAATGGGCTTACAAGCTGCCTGTCGGCGCCTCAGCCAATCAGCCAAAATTTTTTTTTTCTCTTTTGCTTTTCTCAGATTTAATCTCTCATTACATTTCTGACAGGTTTCCTCTATGTTTTGATTATTTTTAATTTGAAATTTGAATGGCGCGACTTCTATCAGTTCAGCCAGTCATGATGTGGACTGCAGGCTGATGTGAACTGGTTGAATGGATTCCTGCACAGCTGGGAGACCTGGGCTTTAAGAGGCTGTCTTAGTTTTCTGTGAATTGTTTCACCACTCACATCAGTGGCTCAGAAGGCCATTGGTTCCCTGGCTTCTCAAAAATCAGTGGTACTGGGAACCAACATCTCATTAGGAAGGGGCTTCTGCTTTTCATGCTAAACACACATCATGGTTTTCCTGGCATACCTGGTGACCATGTGTATGATAATTCAAATTTGATAACATCTCATTTTTTTCCTCTATTTAACATGTTTCTTATGCTTGGCTCGAGGTAAAGCATCCCTTTGTGCAGCTTAGCACTTTGTAGAGGCCCATGTTTGTGTGCCAGGCACAGTATTAGTTTTTTTGTTTGTTTGTTTGTTTTTGTTTTTAAATCTATGTGCTCTCCTCACCAGAGCCTCAGGTGGCAGTTGATCTTATTTCCACTTGAATGTGGGGAAAGAGAGGCTCAGAGACATGGTCACATAGCCTGGCATTCCAAGCAGGACTCTCCCTTAATTATCTTTTGTTAAAACTTTTAGCTATCTTAACTGGGGTATAGTGGGTCCTCCTCCTTCTATCAAGTACGTCCTGGATTTTTAAGTTATAACTTCAAAATGTTTTGAAAAAGAAAGAATAAAATTGATTCAAAAGAGAAAACACTAAATTTAAAAGGCACTTCATTTCTTCACCGCTTTGCCTTTCTTTCTAACCTTGATGCCCGTTACTCTGTCATTATTTGGGGCCAGGATGTTTACCAGGGAGACACGTGTGCAAGCTGACCCATGTCCCTCTGCTGCACACTCCCCCTTGCCTTTCCTCACTGCTTTCCTCTAACACTTGCCCCCTCATTCCCACAAGCAGATTCACAGACCCAGTCTCATATAGTGGGCTCTCTGATCCATGTATAATTTTATACACATTAGGACATTCACACTCCAAATAGGATGCATTCATTTGGCTCTAGGTCCTGTCAGCTTCAGAGTCCATTTCTCTCTACCCCATTTTACACCCCCGTCCTGCCTGGATAGAGAGAAGCTTAACTCCTGAGAACAGGAGTCCCTGGTTTCCCTTCCACTCCACATCATCTCCCTCCCTTGGATTTTGCTATTTCACAAGGATGTTGGTGGAAGAAGCCTTTTCAAACAAAACAACCCCTAGGGACAGGAAACAGAGAAACATGAAGCCATATCTGCTCGGTGTAATGTTTAGGCATTAGGTAGTTTGCTGTCTGCTGTCCCTCTCTGTTTCTTGCTCTCTCCTGCTCTCTCCTCTCTTTTTCAATCTCTTACTCTTTAATGGCTCAGGTAGGTCTAGAACTTTGACCTATAGGAGGAAAGGTGTATGTGAAAGAAAACAATTATTACCAATTAAACAAATTCTAGCATGAAGAATAACATTCCCAAAGGAGTACAAAGGAAAAAACCAAGAACATAAAACATACCAAAAAAAAACAGTTATAGCAAATTCTAATTTGGAGGTCTTGCCAACCTCCTAATTTTATGAACTGAAAACCTGAGACTACAGATTGACAGTCAAATCAGATTATTTATAAATCGAAAATCTGAAACTACAGATTAAAGCACTACTTATACAGTACCACAAAGAGAGCTAGTCAAGATCCTAGTCAACTTGGGCCTGGGGCATCTTATTTTTTTCATGCAGTCCTATACAATTCCATTCTTCCTGTCCTTCCTATTGTTCTTAGAAAATATTGCAGAACAACTATTTATGTAAGACTTGGTGATCCTTGATTAAAAATAAGAATGGCTACCTTGTGATAGTCTAAATGTGAAAATCAGAATATATATCTAGGGGTCTATTAAAGGAAGAAGTAGAAAACCAAGTGCATTCTAATTAACACTTAGAAAGAGGCAAACAATAAAAAGGTACTGGCTTTTCCTTTTTAACATTTTGCATTCTTAATTTTACTTTAAAAGTATATTCCCTATTTCAGAAATCCCTTTTCATGACAATTATTTGTTTCTCAGTGCTTATATTTAAGCAATGAGCTAGTTAATTTCTCTACTCCTTTGTGATCTGTCTTGAAATCCTTCTACCATCATCAGATTAGAAGCAGCTTAAATTATAGACTTCTGATTTTATCTAATTGGAAACTGGAAAAAGAAAAATACAGTAAAGTCCCTTTATCTGATGCACAGAGAATTACTAGTTAGTTAAGTTCATTAAAAAGTTGGTTAAAGTAGAAAGTTCTTTTAAAAATGTACCTTAAACATTTTAATTTAACCGAAATACATATGAATTTACTGGTCTTTAGATGCCAGACTTCTCAAAACAGCCAAGTTTCAAATCATATATATATATTAGATGTAATTGGACAAAACATCTTTATTTTATTTATTTATTTTTATGTGGTGCTGAGGATCAAACCCAGCACCTCACATGTGCTAGGCAAATGCTGTACCACTGAGCCACAACCCCAGCCCCAAATTATAGCTTCTTTTTAAAAAAATATTTTTTAGTTGTCAATGGAATTTTATTTTATCTATTTATATGCAGTGCTGAGAATCAAACCCAATGCCTCACACATGCTAGACAAGCGCTCTACCACTGAGCCACAATCCCAGCCCCAAATTTTAGCTTCTTTTTAAGTACAAGAACTTGAATCATTCTGAATGTAGCAGTCTAGATGCTTTTGATGTTTTCAATTTTTGGAAATCTCACCTCCTATAAATCAATAGGAATTTTATATAGTAATTTGTGTCAAAACTTTCTAAAACATTTCTATATATATATATATATATACATATATATATATATATAACAGAGCTTCTTATTGTCACATCACATTACACTGGTTTAAATATTTAAGTTAGTTAGTTTTGATATCAAGTCCAGCCAGCAAACAGGATGGGATGGGATGTATAGACCCAGCCTGGGGGAGCAGGGGTGTTTGGTTTGCACATGCTGGAAGGATTGCTAGTCCCTGAGGAAAGTAATGGACGCCCAGGGGGATGGATCCCACATTACTTTTGTTTAGAATGGGAATAACCAGCACCAGGTTTATTCAGTGTGTTGATTCTGTGGAGGGCAGTTAAGAGAGATTTTTATTCCACGGTAAAGGAAAAACTAGAAACCCAAGAAATGGAGAGAGAGGGGAATAAGAGGAATAAAGCCCTTCCAAATGCTTAGAGACAGATGACATAAATAAGTGATTTTGGGAGCAGAGGAAAAAAAATGAATACAATGAAAAGACAAAGAGATATATACTTGAAAGAAAAACTAATGCTGAACATGTACAAGAAAGATGTTACGTTAATTAAACTGGGCTTTTGAATATACTTGAGAATTACACTAGTGATTCAGCTGGATAATAGTGGTTCAGCAGGGCCCAGGACGCCCTGGTCCTCCTTGCAGTCATTGTTTAGGCACAGTGAATAACAGTGTTCAGAGCATCTCAGATCATATAACCTCTTGTTTTGGAAGGATTGCCACAAGATATTCTTTACTGATTAATAGCCTTTTTTTGTAAACTATTTCTTATTTGATAACTGCATTTGGTCGCAGGATGTAACTCATTACACACCTTCTAAAAGTTGATAACTGTAAGTCAATTATCTATTTGATCACTGCCTTCCTGAAGAATTTAAAGCTGTGCTCTAGTGATGATGGCAAGCAAGGGAAAAGTCGTGAGGAATGGAGCCCAGTCAGGACATGGTCCTTGTTGCTACTCTTATCCTGATGGGGCTCTAAGGCTTCTCCTCCTCCTAATTATTTCCTTCTCTACCTTATCTCCAAGAGGTCACTGTCTTGCTGTAGAGAGCATTGGGATTAGAGTTCAGGCAGATTTCAAGTGCAGACTGGTCTGGTCATTGTACAGTCAAGTTTCCTAACACCCTGGCCAGGGATTAGAGGGAGCAGGAACGAAGTTACCTGGCTGTCCATGGTTCTGTTAAAAACATGCATTTTCTGTTGAAACAGACTTATGGGTAGCATATGCTGATGTCCATAGTAAGAAAATATGCTACCCTTTGTCACAGAACGGCCTCATATAACCGCTTACCCACTTATTTATCTGGAAATTTTGTGGGAAGTAAATTACTCTCAATTGGAAACCAGATACTCTCAGAAGCTATGGTCCTTTTTGCAGATCCCAAGGGTATTATTTAGAAAATTATTGCTTTAGTCAAGCAAAAGTGCCTAACATATGTCTAATGCTAGAAAGTATCTAGTTTGTGATCTATATGTAATTTTGTTAATTCTTCCCAGTTCTAACTTAGATATTGGATTTTGTTTTGTTTGTGGAAAAACTGAAAACATCAGCTAGCTTTTGTAAATTGGCTCCCTCTGGGGACTGCCCAGCTCCTTTTTTCAGTAATGACAGTGAATTTAATGCTGTATATATGACCTTTATTGAAAAAAAAATTTAGAAAAAAAAAATAAATCTAGCCAAGGGATGGGTCCTGGAATTTGGGGATGTTCCCAGTTTCCAGTATAGTATATGTATAGAGCTGAATGAACTTAAGTCAATGATTGCAGGCTTAGTGGATCCCTAAGATGTCCTTACCTTCTTTCTTCCTGTGAACTCCAACACTTGTGGTCCTTTTTAGGGCAGTCTACTTTGTTCGACATAAGGAGTCCCGGCAGAGGTTTGCCATGAAGAAGATTAATAAACAGAACCTCATCCTTCGAAACCAGATCCAGCAGGCCTTTGTGGAACGTGACATCCTAACCTTTGCAGAAAACCCCTTTGTTGTGAGCATGTATTGCTCCTTTGAAACAAGGCGCCACTTGTGCATGGTCATGGAATACGTGGAAGGTAAATCTGTCTCAGAGAAACGGCACCTGTACCCAGAAGTCCCTCCTTCATTTGTGTTGTGGAAGCTGTGTTTGTGCTGCATAACAGTTATAGCCACGTAGGAACTGAAGCCAGGCAATGAGATGGCTGTATTCCCAGTCATTATCTTCTGATAATTGCTTGTAAAGTGCCTCCTCTACTATAACAATGGGAAAATTAGTGCTATTTGGAAAAAGGTTGTTTTTCTTTTTAAATAGCTTTCAATCTTAACTACCTCCCCTCAGTTGGTCATTAAAGTGTGAATATAGGCCATGGGATTTTTCCCATGTATTTTTATCACACATCACAAAAGTGTTCACTACTATTGTTCTTCTTAAATGAATTAAAAGTATATCTTCTTCAGGATATGTTGTGAAATTAAAAATGAGTTAGGAGAAAAGAGAGACAGCCAGGAAAAGCCAGCCAGTCTTCCTGAGTTTCAGCTTTTTTTCTTCCTTCTAAAAGTGGTTTGTGGTCTGCCTTTTAAATACTCTAAATATCCTTATTTCCATCTTTTCCCCCATTAAATTTCTGAGATCTTGAGTGGCCATGACTTGTTGACATAAAGTGAATAAAATGAATAGATCAGTAAAGGCCACAACAATTTTCAGAGCATCGAGTTTAAGCCCTTGTTGTTTGAACAGATTAGCAAAACTATAAAACTCAAGGAAACAGTAAATATCCTTTAGCTAAACCTTTTCATTTTGCAGGTGAATGAAACAAAGTCCAAGAAAGGGAGACTACTGGATACTGGGTGCTTGAGGACAAAAGCCAGGCTTGCCTGACTTCCACCCATCACCCTCTCCAGCACCAGTGCTTTGCTTTCTTAACCATTGTTGTGGTTATTTTAACAACAACAATAACTAATATTGTTGGGCAGTATTCCAGATTATTAGATTGTTGCAATCCTCATAAAAATTCCACCCTATTACTATCCCGATGTTGTAGATGAAGGAATCAAGACTACCCTGACTGGTTTGCTTAAGAGCTCAGCCTTAAGAGCAGAGTTAGAATTAAGACTCATGTAGCCCATTTCCAAAATCCATGTTTTACACTGACATTTTAAATTGTTACCATAATCCTGACGTCATGCTAGCAGTTCTTCAAAATACAGTTTTACTTCATAGCCAAGCCTGCTCTGTTAAATCCTGCATCTTAAATCTTTATTTTTTCCACTTCTTAATTAAGAACATGATTACTTTACACAGTCTCCACTATGAATGGGGTGTCTTACAAATGTGGTTCTGCTTTGAAATTCTGAAAGCTAAAGAAACGGTTGGTCTTTGTTAATCCTAGTTGACACTGTACCTACTAAATCTTTTCCCTTTGTTTAATAGGGGGAGACTGTGCTACCTTAATGAAAAACATGGGTCCTCTCCCTGTTGATATGGCCAGGATGTACTTTGCTGAGACTGTCTTGGCCTTGGAATATCTACATAATTATGGGATTGTACACAGGGATTTGAAACCAGATAAGTATGTACACTGATGAAACACATGTCCTTTTACAAATATCAATTGTTTTCTAATGTATACAAAATGTTTTAATGCTACTTGTACATTTTTAAATTCCTCCATAATGTTCAAACTGAGTTATTTTAACAGCATATGTGGCGATTTTATGTAATTTTTAAAAGCTATAATGCCAGCATTATAATAATAACTTATAAGAGATAGGAGGAAAAGATTAAACCCAGAGTGAATTTTTTTAAAGTGTTTTTCTTTGTGATGTAAACTTTGAAAGAAACTATCATGATAGTTTCTGCATTTGATATCATACTTAGGTAATCCATCCCATTTTAAAATAATTTACTTGATATTCCATTTTACTTAAACTTTGTTTATTAATTTTTAATTTATGTGAAATTCATTTTGGTATCTGATTTGAAATAGAGTACTTTCCCCAAATAACTACCTATTCATCTTGATGCTATTTATTAAATATTTCATGTTTTCTCCACTGATTGAAATGATTAAAAAAAATTACATGTTAAAAAGGTATTGTTTTGAAAAAATTATGATAAAATGGACTCATCCTCATTCCAGAAAATTTGGAAAACACAGAGGAAAAAAGAAGAAAAAATTTTAGCATAGTATTACCAAATAAAACAATTAGAATTTTGCTATATTTCCTTCCAGTAGTTTTTTTAATTCTTTTATTCCTTTAGTGATTTGTTTATTTAATACTATATATACTATTTAAATATTTTCTTTTGAATTAAAATTAAAAATTTTAAATATATTCAATTGCAAATTCCTTGCATGTAAAATAAGAAATATAGGTTTTGTGGTTAATGAATACAAATTTAAATAAGAGCTGGAAGTGGAAATCTGAAACAATACATTTTTCCATCCAAGTGTTTTTAATCTGTTTCACTTGAATCACAGATGAGTTGCTTATCTTAATTCCTGATGTATGATATAAAATTACTGATAGCCCTTTCTACTCTCTTATTCTGAAACTGGAAAGGAGTCAAACTTCCATAGTTGAATTTGTCTAAGTTTCACAGTGTCGTAAAAACTGTCCTCCAAGTAGATTATCAGGTTTGCCTTGTCTTGGGCCCCACCCTGTGAATTGTTCTCTGCCACTAGGGGCAAGTATTTGACAGCTTTATGTGACTACGTCTCTTTCCAGGCCAGGTTGGATAATAATGTTGATACTGATACATATGCGAGAGTCTTACAAATTGACGAGGGAATAAGGGAAACTAAAAACACGGAAACAGCTTCAAAGTGATTGTTGTTCTCTGTGTCCTTTTGCTTCATAGCTTGTTGGTCACCTCCATGGGGCACATAAAGCTGACAGATTTTGGTTTATCTAAGGTGGGACTAATGAGCATGACTACCAATCTTTATGAGGGTCATATTGAGAAGGATGCTCGAGAGTTCCTGGATAAACAGGTAAGCTCGCATGCTATTCCATGCAGTGGAGAAATATAAAGTACGGTATTGCCAATGAAATCTGCTTGTGTATACTGTCTTCACATTAGTGCTGGTGGTTTAGATGTCTGTATAAGCCTTACGTTTAATAAAGTGCAAATTGCTCCCATTTGTCTCCCTGGGCCTCTTTGAACTGTCCGCTCCTTCCACAATTCCTCCCCCAGCATTATGGTCTATTAGCAAGACGAATGATCTAATTGCACACAAGTGAGAGTATGAGAGAGACAAATGGAAAACTGTTTTTGTAAGGAATCAGGAGTCTCAGTAGAGTACTCTTGAAACTCATGATGCATTGTACAATCACGGGTTTTAAAATCCAAGCCATGGCCCATTTCCCTTTAAGCATGCCTCATTACCAAGTGCCCACAATCTGTTCATTGTAAAGTTACTTAAGGTAAACACATCTCAACCATCATGCCTTTATGAAATACCATGGTATGAATCAGTTCAGAGTTACAAGTATTAAAACTCTCCCTGATTATGACATTAAAAATGCATTGCTATTTTGATTTAAGGATTGGAAATGTTTTTAATTTGGCAAAATAGGTAAAATGACCAAACAGGGTCAGATTCTCAATTTGAAACTGAATTCAAGTAGAATTTTAAACTATTCTTCTTTGGATTAAAGTGATAATTTGCCTTAGTGTCATGATTGCTATTTTTAAGGTCTTAGTCCATATGTTTCCATGTAGCTAAGCTGGTACACTCTAGATAAAACAATTCATAGTCATCTTGTTCATTTTAATTCGTGTCTAATATTCCAGTTATCCTAATATTGCAATAATCTTTCAGGTCTGTGGCACACCTGAATACATCGCCCCAGAAGTGATTCTGAGGCAGGGCTATGGGAAGCCAGTGGACTGGTGGGCCATGGGGATAATCCTCTATGAATTTCTGGTTGGATGTGTGCCATTCTTTGGGGATACTCCAGAAGAGCTATTTGGACAAGTCATCAGTGGTAAATATCATCAGGAGTTATCTTTAAGTCACTATTGGGAAGCAGCTATTCAATGTAAATGTGTAAAGTGCCACAGTTTTTACTACTAAAATATTAACCTTTATCAAACAGTTGAGCCAACAAATTAAAAGAACTTGTTCATCATAGCACATAACTGACTTTTGTAATCTCGAGAGAGTAGTATGTGTTGAAAACTGATCTGAGAAAGTTTTGTTAACATGGAATTTGAAAATGTGCTAGTGATGTACCCAACTTTTATTGTGTGCCTTTTTTCTTTTTCTTTTTTTTTTCTTTTAACCTAAGAAATTGGTGTGGGATTTACAAATGGTTTAAATATCATCTGGTCTTCCTTTCCATAATAGAAAACTTGCACCAGGGAAGGAAAGGTTAATTCGGATACCATTTACATAAATGGGAAAAAAATGGCTAATGGCACAATGAAGAAATTAACAAAAATGTAATAAACCCCAAAACAAATATCTACCAAATAATAAATAATGAGAATGGGAAGGAAGCAAATTGAATCCACAGATTGTTAATGATTTCATTGGTAGTTGTTATGGTGTAATGTTATTTCTGCAACAGCTGTTCATCTTTCATTTAAAATTCAATAACCTTTAGATCTTAGCCTGCAAGCTGACCCTCACTATTGTTATGCGGCTTGTGGCAAAGCTAAATTATAATTAAATAGGATCTATCACTACCCTACCTGCTGATATTATACATTTTCCCAAAGCATAGATCAAAAAGACCTCTCTTCCTGGAAGTTTGTCAGGCATCACTGACATCTCTATCAGCCACCTCCAGTCTTTTTTGGACTGTGTTTACATAGGCCAGCAATGGAAATATGGGAAAAATTTACTTTGCAGATGAGGAGCCCCTTAATCACAACAATATTTTCTAACATTGACTTTGCAAGCCAGGCATATTTGTAAACTTTAACAAAGTAGATTTCTGAGTTGCCTGCAGTGTACAACTCCTTTATACAATGTCTGAGCTATTTATGGATTTATAACTAGACTGTTTTCTGACATACCAAGGCCTGAGTGGCAAGGGGAATCAACTGTTTAATTAACACAAGCAGCAAATGCTGGCTTTGTTCTTGATGCCTTACGGCTCAGATGCATATTCATGTTTTATTTTCCAAATCAGATTTAAACCGCAGCAGAGGAAGCTAGAGGCAGGCACACACAGAAATAACTCATGTTTTTATTGCATTAACATACGCACAGGCACGCACACCTATCTTCAGGCAAACTCCTTTAGAGTGAGAACATATTCTAATATTTATGACAGATTTTAAACACTTCCATTATTAAGATTACTTTGGGTATTACTCTTGTTCTTCAGTCTTAGTATTTTGACCTTTCCTTTGTCTCTATAAATATTTTTTGCAAGATAACTTTTTGCATCTTGGAATCAAAGAGCTCTGTGGTTGTGGCCAAATTTTTAGTTGAGGATAGTAAGAGAGAAAATCATACTTTTGGATGATCCCCAGTAGGTGGGCACGTGAAGCACAGGCATTTTGGAGGTTTTCTTAATATTGAGTCCTCTTTTTTTTTTTTTTGCATTACAATTCTTAATACACATATATACCACAATTTTTCATATTTGAGTCCTCTTAATAACCAGAGGGCACAACTTGTGGGAGCCAATTCTGCCAAAGATACTGCTTATTGAAATAGTTTCATCGTATCATGTGGAAAGCTGTGCTATTTGTTTCTTGTAAAATAATGCTGCTCGCAGTTGACTCTGTAGAGGAGTTAACCAAAGATTTTAAAATGCAATTCTCCTTTCAGTAGCTCTGGAGCAGGGCCTGAGATGAGCATTTCCAGCAAATATGTATGTGAGTCCATGCTGTTGGGACCTGGACCACCCTTTGAGAAATAGTTATTAACTACTTTTCTTTTTTCCAGATGAAATCAATTGGCCTGAGAAGGATGAGGCCCCACCACCAGATGCCCAGGATCTAATCACTCTGCTTCTCAGGCAGAATCCTCTGGAAAGGCTGGGTACAGGTTAGAGCTCATGTGTTTTGATTTTTGTCAATATGCAAGAAATAATGCATTTGTGAATCAATCCGAGGCCTTTGTGTTTTGCTTTTGTATAGGCAACATCTATTAGTTGATGTGTTACATGACTACATTATAGCAACATTGTTTGGCATTTTGTTTTCTGATTAAGACCAGTGTAGACATCATTAGGGTCATTTTTTTCTTGTTTTGTTTTCATGTTTTGCAAAACAGAAATTCTTATTTGTTTCAATAAGTAAATCTCAAGGATATATGCAACTCTTCTGTCCTAAAAAGCATACATCTTAAGTAATTTGAAATAGAGAATTAGATATGTGGAACTTTTTAAAAAAATATATATTCACATAAAGATTTGACCCAGCAGGTTGCTATCCACAGGCTTTGAAAGGGGTTATCATTACTCAAACTAATTATTGGAAAGAGGGCCTGGGGTTGAACCATGCTGTCATATCATGGTGATCAGCGCCATGATTCAAGGAGATTAAAAGCCACAGCTATTCAAGATGAAGTAGATAGGTTTGTTTCTTGCTGATTGTTTTTCTTAACTGTTCTGCTGTCAGTTTTCTGCTTCCTTTTCTTCCATGTATTCTGAATAGACAGACTTTTAGAGATCCCAGTTTGCCTAAGCATGTGCATTTGCCTTATGAGACTAAAATATTAAATCTAAATGCACATGTGCTAGCCAGTATCCATAATTTTCATCAGAATAAGTGGTTGGCTTGATATGGATTATTTACTAGAAAATGTTTCATATCTACCACATTTTAATAGAAATATCAGAAAAGACAAAAAGTAAATCTCTCCCCCATTTTTTTAAGACAAAGATCATTTGCAATAGTTCCAAATATTTATACTATTCTCCACATTCACCCTCAGATTCCCATTGACTTGTGATTGGAATGCTGGGTAGCTAAAGTTTATGATAATACATAGAGTAGAGGTTAGCAAACTATTTAGCCTATAGACCAAATTTGGTCCACTGCCTATTTTTGTAAGTAAAGTTTTATTGAAGCACAACAAAGCCATTCATTCAACATGTTCTCTGTAGCTGCTTTCATTCTAAAATGGCAGAATCGAGTGATCATGAGCAGACTCTGTGGCCCACAAAGACTAAAATGTTTACTGCTTTGCCCTTTACACAGAAAATTTGCAAAAACTACATTAGAGAATTGAAGAAGGTTTAAAATCAGGGCTTCATAGGAAGTTTTTGAGCTGAGCCTTTTAACTGGAGCTCCAGGTGCCTCTGCTCTTTTCAGTAGATGAGTGGACTTTAACTTGGGAAACAATGTAAATCAAGGTTAAGGGCACAAGCTCTGGAGTCAGATTACCTGAGTTTAAATCTCAACTCTGTGACCATGGGCAAGTTACTTGCCTTTCTGTTCATTGTTTTCTCATCTGTGAAAAGGAGGTTTTAGTAATAACACCTCACAGGATAAATGAGGGTAAAAGTGGTCATCCAGGTAAGGCTGTTAGAACTGGGTCTAATACTACTGGTGCCACTTTGAATTTTTTGCTTGTCATTGAATTCATGCTTTCCTTTTGCACATATGAAACATACAAGGTGGTGTCATCCCTACCTTTGAGTCCGCTGAACTCCAACTTTATATTTCCTCCCGCCCTATTTGTTTTTCCATTTGTCCAAAGTAACTAGCAAAGTCATTATTTTCTACCTTCTGTGGCCTGCAGTCAGATGTGCTTTATGGTTCAAGAGACATCAGTATCCATCAAAGAATTGGTGTCAAGACTATGTATGGGGCACAGTTTTGAGGAGTGAGTTTTACTCAAACCAAATATGAGAAGCAATGACATTTTAAGATTTCTTTGTGATAATACAAATATCTATTCAGATGTCCAGCTCAGCTGACTTAGAGAAATATCCTCCTAAGATCTGACTGCAAATATATTTCAGTGGGCACATCCTTTCTAAAGCACACTCAAGAGTCCCTATTCCTCCAATGTTCAAGTATCAGTTTAAAGAGTTTTGTATTTGATATTCTGCCCTTTTCCCTCCTCCAAGAATACCTGGATTCTTGATTGGACTTGACTTAATAAGACAGGGCTGTGATGGTGGTCAGCATACCCACGTATGTACATCATATGCTGCAAGCTATTTCTCTGCACATTTTCTGGTTGCTGCTTTCAGTCTTTTTAATCTTTGACAGCTTGAGGGAGAAATCCCCTAGCAAAAGCATAAAAGAGACGCTGAAAAGACCCTGTCCAAGCTCTTTGCATTGTCAAGAAGTGATTGCCAATCAGGCAGGTCCAACATGACAGGTCCCAGTAGGGCCTGGAGAATGAGGCTGAGGATCCTACAGGCCTGCCACGCAGCTTCCAATGACAGCATTTTGTATTTAATGCATATTTAACGGGCAAAATAATGCACCGTGAAAATGTGCGAATGCACATTTGCCCGAGAGACTAGAGAGGCTGAGAAAAAGGGTGTGAAGAACATAATGGATGTTTAAGAAAATTCCATGAAAAGAGAAAACTCGAGGGAGAATGTTGGTGCCAAAGCATAACTTGCAGTCTGGGACCTCGCCCTCCTTGAACTATGCTCTTGAACTCACAGAGAATTGAGTGGCAGCCTGGCTCACTGGATCTCAGAGTTGCTCAGACATGACTGAGTGCCGGTGGTTCCCATGTGCCAGCTATGAGATCTCAAGCAGTTTCTTTATTGCTCTGAGTCTTAGTTTCCTAGTCTATGAAAATGGGCACACTCTACACCTCATAGGATTATTGTGAGTTGTAAATAGAAAAATGTTCATGAGGATATCTAGTACATTGAACTCATGTATAACAGGAAATCAAGAAATAACTTCCACTTCCCTTCTCTTCCCTTCATGGTGAATTCTTACATTGAGAGCTACCATTGCTTGAGTTATTTGCATATATCTCATAAAGCCATCACCTATACTTTTTCGAACAGTTTAGCAGATCATTTTCCCCCAGTTTATTTCTTTAATTCTTTTCTTCCTCATCTCTCCATAAATGTATGAGAAACAGGACCCACTCCTTCTCAGGGAGGCTCAAAGGCCAAAGGATGAGAAATGTGAACTGGATCCTCAGTGGACTGATTCCCTGGGGAAGATCAGTTTGTCATAGTCCAAAGAGGGAAGTGGAGGTTTTCATCAGCTTGGGTCCAAGAGTGTGGTAGGCAGGGCACTGGTATGTTCTGGAAGTGCCATGTAGCTGTTGACCTTGGATACACTGTTTCTCTGGGTGAAGTAGAGCATCCCAGAATGTCAGAGGTGTGCCAGTGATACATTCCCACCAACAGCAGCTGAAATGCTAGTCATTATGGTACAGTAGAAGCCTGGCAGGGCTGAGAGTGCAGAGATGCATGTCATCAGGGCTTGACTCTGTTCACCCCTTGTTGTCAACACAGTAGGGGAGTTGGATAGGGAAAAAGCCCTCATGACTTTGTATTCTGCTTCTCCAAGTAAAAGAGCCCTGGAAGAAAATGTCACTGGCAGCTGTTCGGAGCTATGGATTGGGGTGAGATAACAGCCAGAATGTTACAAGGGACTGGAGTGGGATGTGAGGAGGTACTGTAGAACAGTCGAATGAATTGGCTGCGCTCCCAGGTACTGGAATTTGTGAATCCATTTCAGATTGAGGCAGGAGAGGTGGTGGTGTGGAGGCAACGTATGCAAGCCTTCTCTTATGTGGGTGGGACTGAGACACTGAGACTTGCCCTGGGTGTTGCAGACAGAGCTAGGTTTAGCCCCTCCTCCTTACCCTCGGAAGGGATCTCAGCCCAATGTGCTTTGTTGCTTTTCCTTAGTTTTCCCATCTAAAAATGGAGTTGATAATTCCTCCTTTGTGTGGTTATTTCTAATGATTTAATTAAGGGAAACAAGATACCTACAGAATGCATTGCAATACTTGGCACAAAGTCGACCCACAAGACATTAACTACTGATGCTATTGCTTGCTGCTGTCATTAACCTCAGATTTCAGGATGTAGCTAGAAATATGGAAAACACCTGGATAGAAACTCAGATGAAGATTCCAATCCAGTGCTTTCTAAAGAAGAAGGTCTTTTCCCCTCTTTGGGATGATTTCGATTGGTTTACTTTTCTCTCTCTGAAGTTGTTTCTGGAGCACCGGTTTCTCCTTCCCGGGTTTCAAGCGAGAGTCAAAACTGTGCCTTGTGCTAGAAGGACAGAGCCACAGCACCCCTTCTCTCAAGGGACTCACAGCCCAATTTCCATACCACTTCCATTTCCTATTCTGTTTCTTTTGTATCCCTCAGAGGACAGGATGAGATGCCTGTGTGACTCCACAAGGAAGAAGCTTTTATATTCCAACTAGAGGCAGAGAGTCTGAGTAGACCCTAGTATTGCTCTTTTGAGAAATCTCTCATCAACTTTGTGTGCTGGAGGCAGTTTGGATTCCTGCGCTATGATTTTATAATTTGTACCCTCTTCTCTTGATATGGTCATAGTGTTAGTATATTATATGAGCCTGCATTTCAAAATCACTATTGAAAATCATGAACTGAATTAAAAATATCTCACATTGTGCTATCATGCTGACTTGGCAAAAAGGAGCTTAAAACTTAGGAATCGATGGTTGCAGTGGTGCTTGCCTGTAATCCCAGCAGCTTGGGAGGCTGAGGCAGGAGGATCGCGAGTTCAAAGCCAGCCTCAGCAGTGGCAAGGCACTAAGCCAACTCAGTGAGACCCTGTCTCTAAATAAAATAAAAAATAGGACTGGGAATGTGGCTCAGTGGTTGAGTGCCCCTGAGTTCAATCCCTGGTATACTACCCCCCCCCCAAAAAAAAAAAAACCCTTAGGAATCGTGATTCATTTTTATTGGATGCATTATAAATCCATCAAACAGGTTTGTAAGTTCCTTACTTAAGAATCTAAGCCACAGAATCTAATGCCTACATATGTTAATGAGCAATCCAATAAAATTGAATGGTAACCATTATATAGTATTTAGGGAAAATTCATCATTATTAACCTTACCCCAGAGGAAATATTGATGTGAGTACATTTTGCACCTTGTTAGAATTTTGGGTTTGTAATGAGTAAGCCTGCTTTGGGCCAACATGCGTCCACATCCCCAGGTTCAGCATAATGTGTTTTTAAGTGGCCACATCATTAACCTTTGAAAAATGGAAGAAGTCATGGAAAAATTAACAAAGAAAAACTGCCATAGCCACTGCTGTTAGCAAAATCTGATCTCCTGCTGATAAATTATAGAACATTTTTTTTTTTCGAGTTTTGGTTGTAGAATGAACAAGTGTGATTTCCATGATGGCTTTACTTCTCTGCCAGTTAATGTTTCAGCTGTTAAGACCTCGACTTGGAGGATAGTTTACCACTTTGCTCTGTCTCCACCCTCTTCTCTTCCAGGTGGTGCATACGAAGTCAAGCAGCATCGCTTCTTCCGTTCTTTAGACTGGAACAGTTTGCTGAGACAGAAGGCAGAATTTATTCCCCAACTGGAATCTGAGGATGACACAAGTTATTTTGATAGTATGTGTATTATCCGACATAAGACACTGTTTGGCCTTTATTTTGTAAAAAAAAAAAAAATCATCTCTGTTATTGAGCCTTCCAATCTCATACCTACAAGTTCTTAAACACAATGTTGCTTTGATACAAAGATTCATAATTAGCTAAATTGAAAGCAGACATTTTGAGTAATTGGAACTGTTCCTAAACATTTCTCTGCAGCTCGGTCAGAGAAGTATCATCATATGGAAACTGAAGAAGAAGATGATACTAATGATGAAGATTTTAATGTGGAGATAAGGCAGTTCTCCTCATGTTCACACAGGTTTTCAAAAGTAAGTAAAATTGGGCATCAAATACAGTCTCTGGGAGAAGCTCCCTGTGGCCAGTACTTGGGACCCTATATAGCTGGACTGAATCGGAGAACCACATGCCCCTTTTGGGGTTTGACATCTCCCGGACTTAAATTCCTTTTGTTTAGGGAAGATGACCTTGTCATGATGGTGTCAGCAGGCCCTACCCTAGTGTGGTAGTATCTTTCTCTCCCCACCAATTAAAAAACGTTCTTTTGGAGGCATAGACTTGCCCCAAGTACTCATCTCTGTGGCTGTCTACCCAGTGTGACTTACCAGTATGCCTACCAGGAGTAGAGACTATAAGTCAAATTGAAAAGGCAGTAGGAATCAGGCTAGAATTTTGGAGATGCTTGATATAAAGATGCCTTTTTACTAACAGTGTTAATATTAAAAAAAAAAAAAAAACAAAAACAAGTTTTGAGACAGGGTAGGGTCCTAGGAAAAAATGGAAATAGACCTGCCCAGCACCCTACTCTCTCTCTTGCCACTTTCAGTTGCTACATATTTTCTGTTGCCATGGCACTTTACATGATTATTGTTTAGCTTTTTTGTAGCATTTCATGATTTGGAAGTGCTCTATAGCTTTTTCTAAATGATTACCTAGAGTGTACCTGCAAATTGGCCAGCACTACCCTCTCTGTAGTGGTGGCAATGACAGAGGGAGAGATTTCCCAAGAGAGGGTGGTGGTAAGTCAGTCCCAGAGCCAATACAAAGGCTTTGCTAACTCTAAATGAGTGCTTAGAGCTTGATCTGTTCTGTGGCCCACAAAGACCACCCCAAATACTATTTACTTCTTTGCCTTGGAAGGTTTTTTCTTTTTCCTGTCTCCTGTCTCTAAGCCTATTCTTTTCCTCTGTGTCCTGGTAGATTGTAGCGGTGTCATGGTGGTACCCATGAGAATAGCCAAATATGAGGCAGTGGGGCTTGCTCCCAGCTCTGGGCTCCCAGCACCCTTGTTTTACAGGAAAGATTAAAAAATGGGCTGAGACTACTTGGCTCCATGATGCATGCCTATAATCCCAGCTACTTAGGAGGCTGAGGCAGGGGAGAATCTTAAGTTCCAAGCCAGCCTTGGAAATTTCCCAAAACCCTGTCTCAAAATAAAAAATTTAAAAAAAAAAAAAAAAGAAAAGCTGGAGGAATAGCTCAGTGGCAAAATATTTTTCTGGCTTGTGTGAAGCCCTGGGTTCAATCCCCAATACTGGGAAAAGAAAAAAAAAAAAAAACAAGGAGAAGAAAAATGGGCTGAAACTTAGATTTGCCTAACCCCTGAACCTCTTCAGGAATCTCAGTAGCAACATAGGAAGCTGCCTGTGTATATGATTTATAAGACAAATAAGTCTGGTTCTTAGCACCAAGTATGTACTGAAACCCTCCTCCCAAGCGATCTTCTCATCCCCACCCAATCTCAAAACAGATTATCTATTCTTCTCATCACACTCAATTCCAATTCATTTTTCTTTTTCCTACCCCTGACTAGTAGCCAGTATACCATTTTTTTCTCTGTTATTTTATTTTCTCATTGACTTCATGGTTAAAAAGTAATCCAAGAGGCGGCGTATTGATCCTGAGGACTTAGAAACCCCAATGCATCTAAGTATTTTGTTTGCAGATACAAAGTCCATGAGATATGGAGAGAGAGGGGAGTGAATTTGTAGCTCCCCAAACACACACACACACTCACTCTTGATACTTCATCTCAGGATTCAAGTAAACAACCTTACAAGTGCTTTCCTAATACCTGGTCCCAGTTCACACTTTAATCATACTCTGAGTTTTTCTCCCAAGACTTCTGGGGTTTTTTGTTTGTTTGGTTTTTGGGTTTTTGGCTTTTGACAAGCTCTTTCTAGAAGATATTAACAGGCACTGATTATTTTCCTTCCAGGTCTTTAGCAGTATAGATCGAATAACTCAGAATTCAGGAGAAGAAAAAGAAGACTCTGGGGACAAAACCAAAAGCACAACCTTGCCATCCACGGAAACGTTAAGCTGGAGTTCGGAATATTCTGAAGTGTATGTGAGATGCCTCCTAAGTACTCTTTTAATAGTGGCTGTTAGGGCAATGGTTCTTAAACCCTAGTAAACATCAGAATCACCTGGGGCCCTGCTTAAACACAGATGGCTGGGCCCAACCCAGAGCCTCTGATCTAGAAGGTCTTGGGATGGGTCCTGTGTGTTTCTAGTAAGTTCCCTGGACATGCCAATGGGGTGCTCTGGGTACACACCTTAAGTACCACCATATGACACATGTCTTCATTAGGCTTGTCCAAGTTCCATTTCCACATGATTCATTCCAAAATTTACCTTTAACACAATTTCCTGGTGTATTTGACTTTGTTTTTGTTTATAATTAAGGCAACAGTTATCGACATCCAACTCTTCAGATACTGAAAGCAACAGACATAAACTCAGTTCTGGTCTACTTCCCAAACTGGCAATTTCAGCAGAGGGAGAACAAGATGAAGCCACTCCCTGTCCTGGAGACCCTCATGAGGAGCCTGGGAAGCCAGCCCTTCCTCCTGAAGAGTGTGCTCAGGAGGAACCTGAGGTCACCACCCCAGCCAGCACCATCAGCAGCTCCACCCTGTCAGGTAAGCCTCTGGTCACTGCCTGCCACTCTCATCCACCAGTCTAAGTGAGTCCCAGGGCTGGCCAAGCCAGGCAGTGGGGGTGGCAGTTTTATACTCTTAGATTCCTGTCATGACTCTCCTTCTTGTGCTTGAAGGACAAACTCCCAAGAACTCAGGTCAGCTGTTTGAGACTGCCTCAGTGCTTGGCCATACAGCAAGCTGTTCTAGCTATAGTTTAACCTTAAAGCCAGGCTCTACTTCCACAGCTCCTTCCGTGGGACCCTCTGGAGACAGGCAGAACCTGCTAAAGGAGCATATTTTCAGCAAAGGAACAGCTTGTGTAGTAGCATCTAACTCAAGAGTTCTGAGCAAGGGACAATATCCAACAGTCAAGTCATCAGAACTACCCTTGAAAATGTCTTGAATCCCCATAAGGGACAGTATAAAAGCCAGTTTCCCTCCAGCATTGAGCTGATTGATAGTTTCTTTGAAGGAGTTGGCTTCTGGTAAGGGGACACGTTGCAGCAAACAACTTATCTCTGCACATTAGACTCACACTAGAGCAGCAAGATTCTTATGTGTGAGGCTCATAGACACCTTCCAGAATGTTTCAGATTGAGAGAGAAGGGAGAGAAAGTCAGAAATACCAACCCAATTTCAACTTGTGTCTTACATGCATGTGAAATAACTCCACTGCATACAAAATGTACCTCCCAGACACTCCCAAGACATGTTTGCCTGTTTGGGAGGCAGTCAAGGGTTTGAGCCTTTTCCTTGACAGCACTTTTATGTGAAGCAACCTTCCTGACATTGGTAATTTTGCCTCCATAGATGTTTAAAGTATTTGCTGACTTTTAATAGTAGAGGTATTCCCCTTAGATAACCAAACTTGCACTTCCCGCACAACAAGACTTTGAGGTGCATTTAAAATATCATTTGCTTTATAAAAATTTCATGCACAGCATATATTTCTATAAATCTTATGCATTTATGCTTTTTTCAAAAAAAATGAAACGTGAATATGGCTTATGGTTGCTATAGTAAATGTTTTTATTAAGTCATATTCAGTATGCTAGTTTGATAACCATAAATTATTCCAAGTTTTTTTCTCAATTTTTTTAACTAACTGAGTATTCATAGTGTAAGTTTTTTTTTTCTTTTTAATCCCCACCCCCTCACAAAAAAAAAAAAAAAATTCACCAGCTAGATTGACTTCAGCTTCACTAAAAAGTTTGTATCTGTGGCATTTCGCATATGCTTAGAGTTGATTGTAGAGTTGGTTGGTTTTTCTTTTACTGCCTTTCACCTCAGTTGTTTCTGTGTTGGATAATTGCACCTATTCTAATTGTAAAGCCAGGAGAATAGCAATGTAAAAGTAGTGTTGAGGCAACCTACTTCCCTTCAATTCTTGGCCATTTTGAGCTCATCTTGGTGCTCAAATCAAATGTAGATATATTGGTATTTTATAATCCTGGTTACAAAGGCCTTAGCTATCTTGCCCTGAGTAGAGCATATTCACCTCCATGTTGTTCTTCACATAGTGAATTATTTATTCTCTCTTGGCATCTTCAGCCTCTATCAGAAAGGCAGGAGGTGAAGGGAGGGGAACGGTGTCTAAGCATTTGATTGATTACTTTCATAATTAAAAAAAATTCTGCTTAGGTCCTGTCATGCATTTTGATTAATAGATTCAAACCACGGTTCTCTTTCCCTCTCCCCCATACACACACTAAAAATAATCAAAGACCTTGGGGGTTGTACAGAGTAGAGAGATGAGCTGATTTGCTTATAGCCAAGGGTAATTAGAGAACCTGAAAACCGTGACTGTAGTAAAATTAAATTTGTTGATTTTTATATTACTCCACCATCGAAAAGAAGGAACCCTTGACATTTAGAGAACATTAAGGTGACATTATCTACCATTGGCAGAAAGGAAGCACATGCTTATAGTCAGTGTTGCAAAATGAAGTGGCAGAGACAAGAGAGAATAGAATATCCACACTCCGCACAACTTTATACCTGTTTCTTTCTCTCTCTTTTTTTATGATAGCATGGTATTTGAGTTCTTGAAAAGCAAGTCTCAGTGGTAGAAGTGGTACTCAAATGCACCCAGAGATTGGGCTTTTCATTTTTTTCTTGTCAGTGATTCCAACCAAACCCAATTAGAAGGAGAGAGAAAATGTGTAACTCACCCAAAGGTAAACATAAGTTTTAGGAGATGAAATTTTGACCTGTGAAGCAGTTTTGTCAAGTCCTTCTAGTAGCTCATTTCTTTAAGGGACTGGGATAGATACACAGCTAAGTGAGAATGCATTTAGCATACAGGAATGAAAGCATTGTTGATACCTGCCTTAAGATTGTCCTCTTTGGTTGGCCAAGATGGGTGCTTTAAGACAGGGGAATGAATCCGACATAACTTTCCTGTGTAAATATGTGACTACACTATAGTCAATCTCAACATCATGTAGGTCCACAGGATAAGGATTCTAATTAGAATAAGATATATTCCATGTCATGTAGAACTAAAAAGAATAAAAATTTTATTAAAAAGGAGGTCTCCATGGAAGTCCATGAACCTTTTCCTATACTTGGAGTGCAGTAGATGGCCATGAAATATGCTATGCCCACACTACCCTCTCAAGCCCCAGGCTTCCTTAGCTTAGACCAGAGCTGTCTCCAGACCACCTCCAGGAGCAAGGACCAGATGAGTACTGTACAGTTGAGTAGTGTGTATGCAGCATCATAATGGAAATATTAGCTATGTCAAATCAGGCCACACCTTCCTGGTCAAAGAATGTCATGTGGTCCTCACTTTAAAACATGCTGGCTGATCTTTCAATGGAGCAGCATCTGTAATGGCGGTATATACTCTGCATGGATTGTAGTTCCTAAAATAATGATGGAGTTGAAAATTTTTAATCACAGGGGGCTTAGATTCTATTAATTAATGGATTCTATTAATATAAATTCTATATTTCTGTCTCATAAGTTTATGAGATGAGCATTACCTCTTTTAGATGGACAAAAATGTACTATCAGTGATTTTTAAAAAGGAAATAGAAAATTGATGACCTGGGTAATAAAGAATAGGAGAAACACAAATGAGTCAGTGCTCAGCTTGTCCCAGAGGGACTTATGTCTTTGTGCTTAAGAACTTTCTGTACTGTTGGCCTCTCTCATTCTCCACTGCTGTCCACTCCTTATGTTTATATTCTCTTGAGGGTAGTCCTGATTTATTTTAAATGTTTTTTTAGTTGTCAGTATACCTTTATTTTATGTATATGTGGTACTGAGAATCGAACCCAGTGCCTCACAGATGCTAGGCAAGTGCTCTGCCACTGAGCTACAACCCGGCCTCTGATTTTTTTAACTTATAAACAACTTTAGTTTTTTACTGAGGGTTAATAAAGTAAGGGGTATCTTAGAGAGGATGGAAATTAACTTCAGGGAAGGTTAATGGAGGACGCACCTCCTAGATAAAGGGCCAGGAAGAGAGAGAGCCGCTGAGGAGTGTAGCCAGTAATATCCTATGTCTTGTCCATTGAAATTTGCAAAGAGCTTAGAGTAAAAGGAGGCTCCCATGGGACAAGCCAAATGAGATGCTTTTGCCACTCTTCTGTAGGTGACATACCTGAGCCTACTAGATGGTTAGAGGTGAACAGCTATGAGCCAAAATAGAGTGATTCAGTGTGCCCGTGTCAAAATTATTAGCCACATTGATGATGATCATTAGTATCAGAGTATGAAGTGTGTAGTCCTGGTGCTCCTAAGGTAGTGCTCAGTTCATAGCATGGCTTTTTATTGGGGCCAGGAAGGAACAACAGTCATCTCCATACAGGTTCTGAAAAATAGAGTATGGAAAGTAATTTATTCCTCCAGTTAAATGGAATCACCAAATGACAATTTGTCAGACTTTTGTAGAAGGAGAACAAAGCCTGAAAGGACACCTCTTCTGTCTCCTTCTCAGCATTATCTTTCTGAAAGCTTTGTTCGTGTTGGCCTGACACTGTCTGGACATGGGCCACATGGGAGAGCGTTTTCCAGTGTATGTGCTTCCTTCTCTCTCTTGCCGTCTCCATCTCTCCTGTCCTGGATTTTCCTGAGTGTGCCTATTCCTTTCTCTTTGTACAGTTGGCAGTTTTTCAGAGCACTTGGATCAGATAAATGGACGAAGCGAGTGTGTGGACAGTACAGATAATTCCTCAAAGCCATCCAGTGAACCCGCCTCTCACATGGCTCGGCAGCGATTAGAAAGCACAGAAAAAAAGAAAATCTCGGGGAAAGTCACAAAGTCCCTTTCTGCCAGTGCTCTGTCCCTCATGATCCCAGGAGGTAGAGAGACATCTATTCGCATGAAATTGTGTGATTTGTGCATGTGCTCCCCCTTCCCCCATCTTGGAATGCTATCTGAGATGCAAGATTGCTTGAAGTAATAAGGGGTGTTGTCCCAGGACAGCTCTCCAGAGTTCCTGCCTGTGGACCCCTGAATTCCCCCCTGCAGGACCTCTGGGGCTCCCAAACAGCATGCACGGCCTGTTTCATCTCACTCTCTGCATCTGGGAATGAGAGGGTCTTCCTTCATAGGAAGCCTTCTTTCTTTCTTTTCTTTTCTCTTTCTGGAATGATTTTTCTTTTCTGCACTGCATATCATTTATACACTTTACAGAACTGTTTATAGCATCTGTTTTGGAAAACTAAGTATAGTTTTTTCTCATTTAATTAATAAGGAAATAGACACAGAAAATGAAAGATTTTCATTTCTAAAGATGCACAGCGTCACACACAGCACTGAAATTACAAGTTTTCCCAATTCTGTCAGTTGAGCTATGCCCCCTCCTATTGGTAGTCAAATCAATCTCTGCCCTGTTTTGGAAAACTGGGCTAAATTATGGGTTAATTGGATTGCAGTATTTTTCCACAACCTGGTTTTATCTCTACCAAGTCTGTAGTAACTCCACTGGCAGGGATGAAATACCCACTCTGGTGGTTGTGACATCACTCATATGACAGCCATAGAGAAGAAGTGGGAACTAACTTATGTTGCAGATGGCTTGTGTTTGGAAGAATGCAGGCCTTGTATAAAAGGGATTGTTTGCATTTTTAGAATTTCATATTTGTGCCAAAAGAAATGGGATATAAACAAATGCTCATTTGAGGAGTAGGACTCACTCTAGCAGATTCCATTTCTGGGAGACATCCCGTTTAGACCATAAGGCTGACACCTTTCTCCCAGTCTCAAGGACCCTTCTTAGCCTGAGGTGTAGCCCAAGTGCAGCTGCATAACAGGAAGGTAAGTTTGATATGGTTCTGTCCACATTTGAAAAGTGGGTGAGATGGCTTGCACTTAGGGAAACTATTCAATCTGGGGTGATAAGGGAGACCATAATGGGGTAGAGGATTGGGGGCCTGGCTGTTTTGCAGTTGGGTCTGTCTCTGTCTTCTTCTCACTCATATACTGTGAAATTCCCTTCACACAACTGTACCTCCCCTTACCTGACCTTTGGATTAGACATAAAGTAGCCCCCAAAGAGGACCAGGATGCTTCATGAAGTCAGAGTGAAGGAACAGAGGTGGTGATACATTTAGCCTTGTTCTTCTTTGGACAAAATAAAACTTGGAACTTTCAGCTTACTGTGGCCAGCAGTGAGTCTCTCAGTGGTACTGCAGACCAGCCAGTAGGCTGGTGCCAACAACGTTCACATTTAAAACTCAACACCCCCTTTAAGTTGCTCTTTTCTCCTCCCTCTCTCTCTCTCTCTCTCTCTCTCTCTCTCACACACACACACACACACACACACACACACACACACAATTTCACGTGACCAGTTAATATCTGTTTAGATTCATGTTGATGAAATGGTGATAATGAGCTATAAATTGAAAGTTTGTGTCAGTGTGTTCAAGCTACTATAACAAAATTTTATAAATTACCAAGTCTATGAAAAACAAATCTATCCTTCACAGCTCTAGAGGCTAGGATGTCCAAAAATCAAGGCACCAGCAGCCATGGTGTCTAGCAAGGACTTGTCCTGATAGATGGGCACCTGCCAGATATTCTCACAGGCAGAAGAGGGAAGCAGGTTCCCTCAGGTCTCTTACAAGGGCACTGACCCCATTTAGGAGAGGCAGAACCTTCATGATCTCATCAACCTCCCACTTTTGGGGGTGTGGGAGTGGGTACCGGGTAGTGAACCAGGGGTGCTTTATCACTGAGATACATCTCAGTTCTTTTTTAATTTTGAGACAGAGTCTTACTAAGTTGCTGAGGCTGGCCTCAAACTCTTGATCTTCCTACCTCAGCCTCCTGAGTTACTGGAATTATAGGCATGCACCACCTCACTGGGCCTCGTCCCATCTCTTAGTACTATCACTTTGAGGGTTAAATTTCAACATATGAATTTTGGTGGGGAGGGGGACAGATACATTTGGAACATAGCAGTTTGCTTAAAAATAGTAGAACTGGTGTTTTGGAATATGAGCTGAGATGCTCATAAAATTTCTCTATCTCATCTGCCTTATCCTAGAGGAGAGCTTATTTTATTTGCAGGTACTACATGAGGATAATCAATCTGTAAGCATAGTAATGAGTCATTCTTTTATGGAGAAGTTGCCACATTAGCGTTTTCTTTATTAAAATTCATTAATCGATACTAGTTCAATAACATTGCAAAAAGAAGTTGGTAGGTTGATCTTTGGTTTCCTGGTCATGGGTTTTTGGAAAGGACCACATTAAATTGTTTTGAGTAAGATTTGGAGTCTAGTTTCTTTTACTGTAGTAAAAACTGCCTTCTCTGCACTAGGACATACTTGAAATACACGCATCCGTGATTTTTTTCCTTATTAAAATATATTAAAGAAAAGTATCATAGCCAGAAAGTAGCTAATCTCTCTTTTAATTAGAGAACTAAGAAATCATAACTTTAAATATTAATTGAAACATTAGCTAAAAATAGAAGCAGCTCTGATGTTTCTTTGACAGGCTTCAGTTTTAAAATGCATCCATTTATCAATATAAACATTTTTGCACTGTTTCTTTATTTTGCTGTTGAAAATGAGTGGGTTTCATTTTGTGGCCATGCTCCCTGACCTGACAGAGCTCCTTGGGGAGGCTGACTGCAGGGATGTGTGTGTGCCTGGGATTGGCTTTGACGGTTGGCTCTTTGTTGCAGATATGTTTGCTGTCTCTCCACTGGGAAGTCCAATGTCTCCCCACTCCTTGTCATCGGATCCTTCTTCTTCACGAGATTCTTCTCCCAGTCGAGACTCTTCTTCAACAGCTGCTGCGAGTCCCCATCAGCCCATTGTGATCCACAGTTCAGGGAAGAACTATGGTTTCACCATCCGAGCCATCCGGGTGTACGTGGGAGACAGTGACATCTATACAGTGCACCATATCGTTTGGGTAAGACCCATCGTCTCTTGCTTGTCAGTTTTCACTTCCAGTCAGATTGGGGAGTGGCTGAAGCAAAGTTAATAGAAAACTTATTTTCTGTTAACCTGGCCTTTGGAACCTGTTTCATTTTCCTTTTAATGTTCTTTTCCTTTATCTGTATGGTGGAACTGAATTTAGCAAAAATTAATAAATGCATCTCCTAATTCTGTCCAGTTTTCATAGTTGATTGTCCATTCTTATATATCAACTAGTAGACATACTAAAAGGTTATATTTCTATCCTATTTACATTTTTCTTTCCTGGGGTTGTTTTTTAAAATTAGATTCCCAATTCTCTTGAAAATTTTTAAAGGAAATGGAAAATAACCTATTTCAGAACAATGACACAATAGGAAACATGCCTTTCTGATGTCCTAGTAGGAACTTAGTATCATTTGTGAATTGCTCAAAATATTCTGCCAGAACAAACAGTAGGTGTTAGGGTTGTCATTTGTTTGCTCACAAACATTCTCTTCTCTTGAACTTCAGAATGTAGAAGAAGGAAGTCCAGCATACCAGGCAGGACTAAAGGCTGGGGATCTGATCACACACATCAATGGAGAGCCAGTGCATGGACTTGTTCACACAGAAGTTATAGAGCTCCTGCTGAAGGTACTGTCTTCTTTATGTCATGGCCATGCAGAGAAGATGGGTAGACCGATAGTGCCAAGAGAGAGTTCTCCAAGGCCCCATGTCATCAGTCTCATTATTTAGAGGATATTCATAGTCTGAGGTTTAATGTAAAGACAAAGTATTATGAATTCCTTTACATTATGAAACAATATCTCTATATTTGCACACCCAGTTCCTAATTTTGCTTCTCATTCTACATAGTAAGAATACTCTTTGTTTATGTACCTCGCACATCATGGAATCCACCTCAGGTCATTTTCTTAAGGAATTTTTTGGTAGGTTTGATTCTAGTATAGTAGGAGACACTAGTACTGAACCATGAATCAGATTGAGCCTAAGAGTTCCTTTAAAAGAATCATTGAGTAGGTGCACATGTACTACAAATGATGGAACTAAGTGGTAGGGGAGGAGAGGTTCTAGCAATTATTAGGTTTCCCTCTTTCCCATACAAATATATAAGTCGGCTTAAGTTGGATCAATTTTTGTTTGACAGGTAAGCTGAATGGAGCTTATGAAGTGAGATCACAGGAAATATGGATGTGAATGGAGAGAGACAGTTATACTGAAAAGAAAGCTGATTTATCTGTGCTAATAAATGCAGTCCCTACTTTGAGGATTATTTAACAAACCCACAAATTTATAGGTGGTCTTTTGCTTCTCAAGCACTCCACCCTGACTCTAAAAGCCGTGACCAGCCCGAGCCTATTTAGGGAGAAAGAGCATAAATATATATAAGCATAATCTCATATATATGGTTTAAACCACATTCATTCAGACTGACTGTAAAGGGCTGGGGATGTGACTCAGTGGTAGAGCACTTGCCTAGCATGCACAAGACCCTTGGTTCAATTCCCAGCACTGCACCAAAAAAGAAAAAAAAATCAAAATCAGACTGACTCTGGTGCCCTCATTATAGACATTGGTGACATGGGAGATAAGGGTGGTCTTTGTCCTCTAGAAATATAGGAGATGTAAGGCGGGGGGATAAAAACGACAATTAGTTGGGGCTTTAGCAGAAAGAGGAATGTCATACTTTGGGAGAGAACATTCTGTGAGTTGGGACGAGGTATCCCAGGGAAATGAAATGACCTAGGAGGTGAAACTTAAAAGAAAATGAGGGACTTGGAAGGTGCTCCTAGGAAGTAGGTGGCATATCTTTCAAAACTAAATGCAGCTAAATGACTTCTTCCTCGCTTCTTTTATCCCTTCAGCTTGCACAAGTATACTTTTCAAAAGATTTGGTTTTGAAAACCTAGTCTCCAGAAGCAATAGTGTGTGTATCCTGAGGTCTAGTGTGAGGCAGTCAGTTGGTCGAAGTTATTGCCATTAATTCACAGGATTCATGAGACTGTGATCTTGTGTTCAGGTCCCCTGGGGATTTGGGGCTCAATAAGTTTGTGGAATAGAAAGCTTGCTGTCCAGAAGTTAATGTCAGGGACAAGGACTACATAGCTACTTTTGTTGTGTCCTGATTTCATGTTTTATTGCACATGCCATTTAGTTGGGTAGCAAAAGCCTTAAGATGACAGGGGTAGCCTAGACTTCTGTGTGGTTACTAAGTAGAAACAAACAACACTAAGTAGAAACAAACAACACTTCTGGCTCCTGCTAGGATAAGGCCTGAGGTTTTAAGTTCAGTTCAGCACCTGTCTCTGATAATGGTCTAATCTAACTGGGATGGAACAAGAGTCTCAGTAAATGTACAAGAAATGGGAGGCAGAGCAGGATTGCCAACTTTAAGATCTCTTGCTGTAAAAGTCATCTGAAATCATCTCAAAAAATAAGTCAAGAAGAAACTCAAGATTCAAGAACCTCACAAGCTACTTTGCCCAGAGTACTTTATTCTGTGGTCCCTGGTGCCCCATCACTGGCTCACAGAGCCACCCTTTTTGAATAAAGACCAGGGAACCATGAGGTTTTCCTTTGTTTCCTGTATCTAATAGACCATAAGGTGGGCAGACAATGGAGCTTAGTGTCTATAAAACACTCTTTGTCTAGGTGCACAGCTTGACCCTTGGAGTTAGAGAATAAGTTTTGTAGGTGGGCTTCTTTTAGTTGTCATTCATCCTAGCACAGCTTTTTCAAAGCTTGGCATCAGTGATTTTAAAAAGGTTAAAAGGATTTTAAATGGTAATAATGTATGTCTTGCCTTCTGCATTCTTTATAACAGTATTGTGTTATGTGCAAAATAGCTTCTGCCACAACATATCTTTACATCATAGTGTACATCTGCTCATAAAAGCAGAAGACAAACTAAACCGAAATATATAAATATTGAGGAACACACATTATTTTGCTGAGACATAATTGATTACTTTCGTGATTTATTTTGTATGTCAATATGATTCTGTATTTTAAGACCTTTCTTCTTGCTTCTATGATATTTGAATATATATTTCTCCTAAAGGTTTCTGGCAGGTTTCTCAGCAGAATCAGATGGTCTTGGATGTAATATATTGCCTCCTGTGGTTACAGATCACCTTCCACAACCTAATGCATTTATTCCTGGGCCCAGCTCTGTCCCTGAAATGGCTTAAGCATAGTGGAGTGGAGAGCTCTGGCTCTTAGAACCTATGGCTTTGTGATCCATGTAGAGGATCCTGCCTGTGCCTCATACGGATGCACTCAGAGGAGGAACTAGTGTAATGAAACAAAGAGGATACAAGGGACTTAATTATCTTCCCAGTGAACTGTGTAATCATGTAGCTTTCTTCCAAAATGAACCAACAATTCTTGAACAAAGAGTGTAATGTGACTAGTATCAACAGTAGGCTCCTTGTGTCCTGGCTGATTTTACATGGGGTGGTACTTCCAGTCTAGTATTTTTTATCATTTTCTACCTGTCATAGTCACATTTGGTCTCATTTCCCTTTGCAGCTTCAAAGTGGACCTGCTATGAAAACTCTAACTTATATGTTCAGGGAAACTTGTCCAAAGTCGCTCAGCATGCTAGAATCATAGAATTATAGACATTCGTGGTTGTCTAATTCATCTCCCCAGTGGCAAGTGACTCCCTTCAACCTTTCCTGACATCTCCCTTCGACTTTAAGGCAGCAATCTTTAAAAAACAAACAAACAAAAACTTCATAAAAGAACTTCACGGGGCTGGAGTTGTAGCTCAGTGGTAGAGCACTTGCCTCACATGTATGGGGCACTGGGTTCAATTCTCAGCACAGAATATAAATAAATAAATAAAAGGTCCATTAATAACTAATAAAATATTTTTTTAAAAAAAGAACTTCACAAATAGACTGAAGTCATTCTTCAGTCCTACAGTTGTAGACAAAGACCAAACTGACCCAGTCATGTCCCCTGCTCACATGATAACTTGCCAGGCCTGACTTCTGTAACCCAGGAAACCTTCTGTTCAGCCAGGCTGCTTTCTTAGTATAGCATTAGTTTAATTTCCAATGTGTAAGAGATGCCCTGAAATTTTACCACCACTTGGTTTAGAGATTTCCTTTCCAGGACCTCTGGGGAGCTTCTGTATATTGAAATGGAGATCACCAAATAGCATCATTACCATTTTCATATTTGTTGAGCCCCTGATGTATACAGAGCCTTGTATGATATATACTATAAGAGTCACACAAAAATGGCACATAAAATAATAAAGCAAGAGCTCTTGGTACCAGAAAGTCTTTTGCATTTTCTACAAATAAAAACAAATAACCCTTGCAGTTATAGATATTGTAAATATAAAAGTCTCTATACTATAGATTTTTTTTTTTTTTAAAAAGGGAGAGAGAAGTTAACAAAGCAACCAAGCCTACCTCCTAGGAAGGAGCACAAGATGACTGGCAACGAGTAGAGTAGCTCAGCAGCCTGAGCTTTTAACTTATAGATTAAGTTATGATATATACAGAATATACAGTTATTATATTAACTTATAGATTAAGTTATGATATATACAGAATACTGCTCTATATATGAAGTCTCCAATTGCCAATGACTTATAGCCCAGCATTCACAGAGGAAAGTGGTGGCAATACCAGGTTATAAACAAAGTGTTAAACATAAGGAACAGAGTGTAAAACACAAGTTCTGAAGGACGAGAGATGGCTTTCCTTTCACTAGGAGGAGGCACAGCGATAGTGTCAGAGAATTGGGGATTATTTGCACAGGGTTTTGAAAGATGGGTGGATGCAGTATGTGAAGAGGGGCCCAGCCTCAGCAACACAAAGAGCTGTGTATATGTAAGGATAGCTCTTCAACAAGAAGAACTGTGTAAATCTCAAGGTGTGTGAGGCACAGAGCAAGTCAGCAGGTTGGAACCTGGGTTTATGTGAGGATACGGTATGTGGGAAGATTGGGGTTGGGTGAGTGTGTCAGGGCAATGGCAAGGGGATGAAGGAAGAGCCCATCCCCATCTCTACTTTTCAGAGAAAGAAAGGTAAAACCTGTGGAACTCTGTGAATTACCCAAGGCCAACTGATAGCTTATCAGTTAACAGAGCCAGGCTGAGAGAAGAGATTAGATAGTCTGACTTCTGCTGTTGTCTTCAGTTCAGCTAGCTTAAAATAATTTCCCACCCACTGCGCACTAATAACCAAAAGAGTTTAAAGTAAAAGTGAATTAATTGAACATTAACAATCTGCTGGATACATTTCTGTTGTTGTTGCTGTTATCTTTTAAACAAGTGACACAGAATTTCTCTAAGAGGTGGCTCATTCATCAAGTTAATTGAGGATAAGCCTAGGTAAACTACAGGGAGGGAATTCAGGGAGCAGCTGCTGTAGCAGAATGAATCCACCAGGTGGCAGGCTTCACAAATAGCACCTATTTTTCGATCATTTACCATTTTTCTACTTAGTAATGTTTCCAACCTAATATTTGCACTCTACATCCTTTGTGTATTACTCCTTAGAGAAATTATCTTTGCTATATGTGTGTAAGTCAAAAGTGAATTGTCCTCTGAAAGAGCCATATAGAAACAAAGAGAAAACTGAATTTGGTTTTTATAGGGTGTATGGGGTGATGTGCTGCCATTTAGCAAGCTCTACTCCTCACTGTTTTGTAATGAGGAGTGCTCAGGATCTAAATTATATTTTGTCTTATACAATTTTTTGATGTTTACATTTCCTTAGTGATCTGATTCTTCAAGCATGACTCACGGCCATAAATTACATGCTGATATGCTCACCACCCCTGGTGACAAGCCCAAACCACATACCACACCAGGCAGAGGCAGAGGGACTCAGGGTGTACCCTACCCTCCCCTACACAGTGGGTCTGGGAGAGAAGAGCATGGAAGAGTGAGGAACAGGAGAGAAAAGCACAAGCTCTTCCCTTGGGCTCTGTGACCCTGAGGAAGAAGAATTTCAGGGACTCTGAATCTATTGCCCTTATCTGTACATCGAGGATGACAGTCCCTTCCCATTCATTAGGTTGTAAAACCAAAAGTAAAGAGAATATATATGAAAATGGTTTAAAAACCAAGCTCTACAAGCTCTACCATGCCAGGTGGCATGGTTAGCTTCATTAGATTAGACATAAGAGTCAGTCATGAATTCCATAGAAGTGAGTAGAACTAGATTCAGATTCAAGTGGACAATAGGACAGCCAGATGATTATTACAGCTCTGGGTGACTACTCCATGTAGGAATGTGGAAAAGGATTAAAAGAACATCAATGAAAGGTGAACTCCAACCATTTTGTGGCCTCTAGCCTTCAAAATAAGAAAAGACATATTTTTATCTGGTCTCACTCAATTTGTGAAGAGATAACCTGTTCCAAAAATCTTTCAGTGGTAGCCCTTACATACTTATTAGCCAAAATTTCTATTTAAATAATAAGTAGAATGCAAATCTCTATCCTTTCTGAATAAGGGGGGGGTGTCTTGTTGAAATTCAAACCCTAGTTTCCTAAAATATTTTCTACAAATATGACATTAGGTATGAGTTTATATGTTCCTAAATGTATAGAGAACTAAAAAACCAATAATTAAATACTTTCCTTGGAGGTAAGGCATGGATAAATCTTCCCTAACAAAATATGAATATGTAAGAGAACTCCTAGGAATTGAAAGACAGAAAATAATAGCAGTAGGGAAATAGCTAAATGAATTTTGATTCACCCAAGTGATAGACTACATTATACAGCAAATAAAAATCATGTTCTTAAGATAATACTTAATGATAAAAGTTTTTAAAAATTATATAATAAAAAATGAAAAACAAACATAGTAAAATTAAAATTGTTTTTAAACCTTGTGTATGTGCACATGCACGTGCAAGCCTGAAAAAGAAAGGCCAGCAGTGGTCAGGGACGTAGCTCAGTAGCACAGCACTTACCCAGCACACATGAGCCCCTGCGTTTTATCTCCATCACCACAAATATAAAAAAGACCAGCAGACAATACATGAAATATTACCAGTGTAGTTGGGTGGTGGGCTTCTCAATGATTTCCTTTTTATTTCTACTTTACTCTTTTCTTCTTATAATGGCATGTCTCAAATCAGGGGCAGAAAGTAGATATTATCATTAAAACAGTCAGTCCCTTTTTTTTCAATCCCCTGTTCTTACCACACTTAACTTCCCATCACTTGGTTTCAATCCCCTGTTCTTACCACACTTAACTTCCCATCACTTGGTACCACTTAGAGATGAGCTGCTGGTGTCCTCTAGGCAAATGCCCTTTTCCTTATCCTACTCATATTTTCAAGGTAATCAGAACCATCTCTTACTTTGAAAGGACATGTTTCTTTCCTGGTTATTTCAAAATTCAAAAAGAGTTTATGGATGCCAGTGTGACTGCCTGCTGCCCTGGGTACTCTGGGCCCAGCAGCTGACTCCATGCTCAGCTCATCCCCAGGGCCTGCCCAGGAAACTCCCGTTCCCAGACTGAGTGAAAAGACACAGAAGCCCACCAGGAACTACCTCATCCAGTGTGATCTGGTTAGAAAGAGGTTTCCTACCAGCTGGCACATGTTTTCCAGTTCTGCAAACTGACAGGTTTTATGACAATAGAAAGGAAACCTTTTAAAGTAATTAAAAATAAAAGTCTCATTCAGTTTTGCTACTCTGTGATTTCTAGGCCAAAGACAAAGCACAAAAGGGAGAAATATATATATGTATGTATATGCATGCCAAGAGCAGACAGCCACTGGGCACATTTATACTTAATACATATGGATGAAGATAACTTATTTATAGAGTCCTTTCCATGTGTCACACTTGGTGCTAAAGGCTTTACAAACTCTCATTTATGCCTCAGATGAGCCCTGTGGGATAGGCAGCATTGGTACCATTAGCAAGTACCATGTATGTGACTCCACTGAGGCCTCAGGAGGTGAGCAGCCAGCCCACTGAGATCATAGAGCTTAGATTTGTTTTGTTTGTTTGTTTACTATTTTTTATTTGTTCTAATTAGTTATACATGAGAGTAGGAATGCACTTGGGTACATCATATATAGATGGAAAATAATTTCTCATTGTTCTGGTTGTACATGATATAGAATCCCATCAGTCATATAGTTATATGTATACATAGGGTAATAATGTCTGTTTCATTCTACTATCCTTCCTACCTCCATACCTGCTTCCCACCCTTCACTCCCCTCTACCTTAAGTAACTCTGTTCTTTCCTAGCCTTGCCCCCAACCTATTGTGAGTTAACATCTGCATATCAGAAAAAACATTTGGCCTTTGGTTTTTTGGAATTGACTTATTTCACTTAGCATGGTTATCTCCACTTCCATCCATTTACCCACAAATGCCCTAATTTCATTCTTCTTTAAGGCTGAGTAACATTCCATTGTGTATATGTACCACATTTTTTAAATCCATTTGTCTGTGGAAGGGCACCTAGGTTGGTTCCATAGTTTAGCTATTGTGAGTTGAGCTGCATCACTCAGCTGCAACATTGATGTGGCTGCATCACTGTAATATGCTGATTTTAAGTCCTTTGGGTATAAACCAAGGAGTGGGATGGCTGGGTCAACTAGTGATTCCATTCCAAGTTTACAAAGCTTGGATTTGAACTCAAACATGTGGTCTCCAGAGCCCACCCTATTTAAGAGACTTCATATTTTACCCTCCACCCCCATTTGAATTGCTTGGACTTCATTGATGGAAGGGTTGTTTAGAAACTGGAAGGCTCTTTTTATGAATGCTTGTATTTATTCGTCTTTGGATCTCTTACCTCTGTTCTGTTCTTATGTTGCATCACAGCATTCCCCTTTGATATCACCTCATCTTTTTTATAGAGTGGAAATAAGGTGTCAATCACCACTACCCCATTTGAAAACACATCAATCAAAACAGGACCAGCCAGGAGAAACAGCTATAAGAGCCGGATGGTGAGGCGGAGCAAGAAGTCTAAGAAGAAGGAAAGTCTAGAAAGGTTAGTTAAATCATTCTTCTTGGGAATTTGGTATATATCCATGTTGGAGAAATTACTCCTTACTTAAATGCTTATGTATGAGAAAGACCTATTTCTCTATGAGAAATTCTATGCCACAGTTCACATATATTTGTTGAAGTTTGTATTCACAGTAGCATTATTTTTCATAAGAAAAGCATTGACATATTTTCATTGCAGAAGGATTTTAATATTAATAGTTTTTTATCACTTGTGAGCACCCTGAAAAGTTTTTTGTTGTTTATGAAGCTGCTAGACTTCATTTTAGGAGAGTTGAATTTGAAGAACTGAACCAGTAGGAGGCAGTTTTTCACATTAAATCTGCATTTTAAATGTCCCGTAGATTATCTAAAAACAATTTTGTAATGCCAGATATTCCAAAATAAGTACATTTTTAAAGCTTCTAAATAAACCTGGAAGTTAAAGGATTTTTTCTAACTGACTGAAGTCTAACAAGGTAACACAGTGGCAGCCTGGGGGAGTGCTGGTGTTCCAGGTGGGGATACCTTTTGCCAGGCGGCCCCTGGTGTGGCTTCTTTGTGCTGCCACAGCCCCTGTCCTTCCCTCACTTGGATCTGACAGATTTATCTCACCAAGAGGACTCTTGATATAAATATAGGAATATAGGCAGACAAGAAAAAAAATCATTTTTTAACTCCAAGGAAAAGTTTTACAAAAAAGGAGAAATGTTATACGTAGCCTAGCTGTGATATAAATTAAAACACAAGCCATTGTGAAACTAAAATTCTTTGTTTTAGCCATATTGGGAGAAATAGAAAAGGGATAGTGTATTTGTTCAGCAGATAGAAGGAGATTATACAAGAGCTTAATTCTCATTTTCTATGGTAAGAAATCAACTGATAATTTCTACAACTGGGAAAGGTTTTTAAAATGCCAGGATAAGCACATTATTTAGCAAAATACAGACAAATGGAAGAAGAAACAGATAAAGTAGAAGAAGGTAGTTTCCCTGGGGTGTGCAGACAGCATAGGGGAGTTGCTGTTTCATTGTAAGTTTATGACTTTGTGCACCAAGGACTTTGATTAAAATTACACACTCGAGTTCAAGAGTCCCTCTGTTCTTTCAGAGGTTGTGCTCTATATTTTGATTGTGCTTTAGGTTACGTATTGTTTCAAGGGATAGTAGTACCCCAACTTTCTGTGTAAGCTCACCAGGGTGAGATTGGCTTCTATGATGGTAAAAGAATGCCATAGATCCAGGGGCACTGATAAGCCAGGGGTAGCTGCATTTTTTTGCTTTGTGACCTGCTCATCAAGTGCTAAGTGCATGGTCGTGTCTGTGTATCATGTCTGCTACCGTCGATAGAAGCTGCAGCCTCACCTTGCCCGGCATTTTCCATGTGAACACACAGACTACAGTGTTGTTAGGGATATCCAGCAGCCTACAACAGAATAAATACAGCACACAGCCCTTCCTAGATAATGGGGAGACAATGGGTAGAGGCTTTAACAAATTCTATATCCAAGTTAACACAAAATTAATCTCTGGAAGGAAAAACCATTACCTCTTGATATATATGGGGTATATACTCAGAGCTTTCATACAAAGAAGACACTTCTAATAAAATAAAGAAATGATTTGAATGTATTTGTATTTTTCCTGTTTTCCTGGCTCTTCCTAAGCGTTTGGCATTAGGAGAACCTTAAAAGACTATTCCTTTACAAGTCATGAGAAAGTTTTAACATAAAAGTAGCATCCTCCTCTCATCGCTTATCTGACAAAGTTGCTAAACTGAATGTGTGGATGTGGTAGGGAGGCAGGTGTGGTTCTGAAAATAGGCTCTGATCCATGATTTTTGTTTTCCACTCCAGGAGGAGATCTCTTTTCAAAAAGCTAGCCAAACAGCCTTCTCCTTTACTCCACACCAGTCGAAGTTTCTCCTGCTTGAACCGGTCCCTGTCATCCGGAGAGAGCCTCCCAGGTTCCCCCACTCACAGCTTGTCTCCTCGATCTCCCACACCCAGCTATCGCTCCACCCCTGACTTTCCATCTGGTAAGTCTCCTGGTCTAGACAGCAAGAGAGAGTCCAGAGGAAGTGAAGTCATCATGAAGATTTTGCCAAGCTGAGGAAGTAAATGACAAACAGGACTCGCAGGGAGGACAGAGGGGCTTTTCTGACTATTAAACTAAGACAAGTAGTATGGGCTAAGCCTGGATGTAGGGAGGTTCATTTCATTAGTGAGATACTAAGACATGATGCTGACTGTACCGCCAGTGGTCTGGTTGGGAAAGTTTGGGAAAAAAGGGACAAGGACGCTGGATTCTTACAGCCCTCTTTTCTGCCCACAGGTACTAATTCCTCCCAGAGCAGCTCCCCAAGTTCTAGTGCCCCCAATTCCCCAGCCGGGTCAGGGCACATCCGCCCCAGCACCCTCCACGGCCTGGCCCCCAAACTCAGTGGGCAGAGGTACCGGTCCGGAAGAAGAAAGTCAGCCGGCAGCATTCCACTCTCCCCGCTGGCCCGGACACCCTCTCCAACGCCCCAGCCCACCTCCCCACAACGCTCACCATCCCCATTATTGGGACACTCACTTGGCAATGCCAAGATTGCACAAGCCTTTCCCAGCAAGATGCACTCCCCCCCCACCATTGTCAGACACATTGTGAGGCCCAAGAGTGCTGAGCCCCCACGGTCACCGCTGCTCAAGCGTGTGCAGTCCGAGGAAAAGTTGTCACCTTCCTATGGCAGTGACAAAAAGCACCTGTGCTCCCGCAAACACAGTCTGGAAGTGACCCAGGAGGAGGTGCAGAGGGAGCAGTCCCAGCGGGAGGCAACTCTACAGAGCCTGGAGGAGAACGTGTGCGATGCCCCGTCCCTAAGTCGTGCCCGGCCAGTGGAGCAAGGCTGCCTAAAACGCCCGGTCTCCAGGAAGCTGGGTCGGCAGGAGTCTGTGGACGACGTGGACCGAGACAAACTGAAGTCCAAGGTGACAGTGAAGAAACCAGATGGCCTCCCAGAAAAGCCTGAATCCCATCAGAAACCCCATGGTCTCAGCAGTGATGCAGAAAATCACGCTCTCTTTAGGCTAGAGGAGAGAGAGAAGAAAGTCTACCCCAAGCCTTTAGAAAGGTCAAGTCATTTTGAAAACAAAGCAGCAGAGGCCCAGTCTCTGGGCAACCGGCTGAAAGATGTTCTCCACAAGCAGGCCAGTGTGCGGGCCACTGAGGGGATGGCCTCCGAAGGGACAGCAGCTGCCTGTGGCCCAGCACCAGGGGAGCACAACCAGGGCATGGGTGATTTCAAAAGGGCCTCTGCTCCCAGCACCCTCCAGGACAGTCTCTGTCGCTCCCCTGACAGGTCCACCTCTGGGAAGGGTGAAAACACAGAGAAGACCTCCCAGGCCAAGGAGTTCCTCCGAAGTGAGAAGTTAGACAGTAAACTGGCCAATATTGATTACCTCCGAAAGAAAATGTCACTTGAAGACAAAGAAGATGGCCACTGCTCCATGCTGAAGCCCAAGATAACATCTAGCACCCATGAATGCCTGCCAGGGAACCCAGTCCGACCCATGGGTGGGCAGCAGGAGGCCCCACCTGGCTCTGAGAGCCGAGCATTTATAAGCAGCACCCACACAACTCAGATGAGCACCGTCTCCTTTGTTCCTCTCAAGACCTTAGCTGGCCGGGTGGATGGTGGAGCAGAGAAGTCAGGTTTGGTTGCTCCTGAGTCCCCTGTCAGAAAAAGCCCCTCTGAGTATAAGCTGGAGGGTCGGTCAGTTTCATGCCTGAAGCCCATTGAGGGTACACTGGACATTGCTCTTCTGTCTGGGCCCCATGCCTCTAAGACAGAGCAGCCATCACCAGAGCCTACACAGAGTCCCAGCCCTGGTGGTGACATGGCACCCTCTGTGCCACTACCTCTTCCTGGCAGTAGTGGGAAGAAGAGTGAAACCTCCAGCCTGAGAGAGCCTTCCCCTGCCAGCTTAAAGATGAATAAAGCCTACCTGCTCGAGCCTCGGTTCCTGCCCCCAAGCCGGGGTCTCCAGAACTCACCAGCAGCTTCCCTGCCCGACCCAGAGCTAAAGAGAGACAGAAAAGTTTCCCATCCTGCTGCCAGGAGCCCATGGACAGTCATGGAAAACGATTCCCAGCAGAGAGTGTGTGGCCCCACTAAACACCAAGACTGTGCTGCTGACACCAAGGTCATCCCTGGCCTGGGACAGACACAGCATTGCAATGACCAGGCTCGGCCATGTGGCCCTCTCCCATCTGAAGGGGCCCCCTCAAAGGAGAAGGCAAACCTAAAAGATCCATCTGAAAAGGGACCCTCCACAGGGAGGAGTGAGCGTTCTGCCTTGAGAGCGGATGTGCACAGAGACCCCATTGTGGAACTGTATCCTCTAGAGACTGCTAAAGCCAATGACAACTGCAAAAATCTCCCTTCTGTGGGAAGGACCCACCGAGATGCTAGTAGTGCACAGGCCCAGACCCCGGAGAAAGCGTGGGGACCTTGTGCAAAGATATACCACAGAGATAGCCAAGGTGAGGCAAGGTCCCTGATCAGAGAGGACTCTTCCTTGAACTCTGCTAGAATTCCTTGTGAAAGGGAGGTGGGCAAGATAAGAAGTAGCATGGAACCCAAGCCTGAAGCCCCCCCTACCAAGTGTCCCCTACAGCCACTCGGAATTGAGAGTAGGAAAACTGAAAAGCTCCCCAGTTTCTCCTCTTTGCAGAAAGAGGGTCCCAAGGAGCCTGACAGGAAAGAGCAGCCTCTACAAAGGCATGTGAGCAGTGATTCTCAGCACCCCCTGACCACCAAAGACCTGTCCGGCCCGGCCTCTCGGCAGCACTGCAGTTCCTCAAGCCTTGGTCCCCAAGGGACCAAGCCAGGTGTGGCAGAACCTGCAGCAGCCTTCCAGGATCCTCCTAGGCCTTCTGTTGCTGTGCACAGTGAGAGCAGTGACCACAATCTCCAACCTGGCCCTGACCCCGGCCCTTCAAAGTCCAAGCACCCAGACAGGTCCCTCTCCTCACAGAAATCAAGTGTTGTCACTGCAAAGGGCAAAGAGCCTGTCACTCAGCCCCTCAGTGGCTCTAGCAGAGAGGGAAGGAGCAATAGTAAAGGTGGATTGGATGTGTTCACTGCCATCCCAGGCTCCCAGAGCAAAGCTAACGAGGTGGGTGGTGGGGGAGAAAGTGTGCCCTTCAACCCACTGCACACTGAAGAGAGTCCTTTTGATCCCAAACTGAAACCCAGCAGTGGGCATGGCCCAGAGATGCAGGAGAAGCAGCTGCATTTGCCAAGGCCAGGACACCCAGGCTTCAGCGAGTCAGTAGACCATAAACCTCCCATTGTCAGTGAAAAGCAAAGCCTGTCTCCAAAGCACCCCAAACCATCCACTGTGAAAGACTGTCCCCCTCTGTACAGACAGACAGACAGAAGCCCAAGTCAGCAGGTCCCCGCTGCAGACAGGAAGCCAGAAGGGAAGAAATGCACAGAAGCACTTTATGTTCCTGCGGCAGACAGCGGGAAGCTGGAGGCCAGCCTTTCCCTAGCTCATGGTGAGGCCCGGCTGAAAGGCACAGAGAAGCCAGGTGCAGCGGTGGGAAAGGGCTCCTCAGAGGCCAAGGGGAAGGGACCTGGTCCCCAGAAGACCCTGCCTGAGGCTGGCAAGCTCAGCAGCATGAAACGGTCACCCTCGGCCACTGGGCAGAGTTCTTTCCGATCCTCTGCCCTCCCAGAGAAGTCTCTGAGCTACTCCTCCAGCTTCCCCGAGGCCCAGCCTGGAGTTCGAGATGCTGCCACGGCCAGCAGCAGCCCCTCTTCTGCCAAGTCCAATGGGGCCGCACTTGAGCCTACAGCCCCCAGCAACAGGGACCACAGGAAGTCCCAGTCTGGGGCAGATGGCAGAACCCAAATGACGAAGAGTGACTCTTTGCCATCCTTCCGCCTCGCCACCTCTACTCTGGAGTCACGGCACTCAGATTCACAGGGGCTCAGCGGAGTAGGCCACAGGGACAGAGCGCTCTCGGTCACCGCTGCCACAGGAGAAACCAAAGGTCGAGAGCCTGCCCCCGCCCAGCCTCTCCCCACTAGGAAACAGAATGTGGGCAGGGAGGCAATCAAGGCACCCCAAGCCCCAAACTCTGATCGCCCCATCACCCTTTCTTCAGAGAAGGACTTTGTGGTACGGCAGAGACGGGGCAAAGAGAGTTTGCGTAGCAGCCCTCACAAAAAAGCCTCCTAACTGGGCAGGCCCCAGAGCAGGATTGTGGAGACCCCACCTGAATGTGTAACTGTGTCTTGACCACCTTCGAAACCAGCACTGTGTGGGAATGTCCGCCAGGCAGAGCTTAGAGCCCCACTGAGAAGGAGTGGGAGAGAGAGAGGGAACCTTCTTCCAGATGCCTTCCTAGTTGGAACCGGTAGAACTGTTGCCAGATGGTGTTTGTACAAAAAAGAAGTAATACCTTTACAGCTAAGGATTGTTGAGGAAAGAGATTTTTCTCTGTAAATATCTAGCAATGTGTTTGGTTTGGGATGTAGAGTCTATACCTTGCTGCTGATTGCATTGTTTACTACAGCTTTTTAAAATTAAGATCTTTGCTTTACCACTTATCATAATGTAGTAATGAAGCAGAATGGTCAGAACTGGGTGTGTGTAAAAATAGATACATCCATATTCATGTATGTACACATCCACCCACATGTTTTGGTCTGTGGTTTGAGAATATTTCAAGGCTCTGTTTTTATAAGTAGTTAAAGATGAAAGAAAGCCCTAAATACAGTAGATTGTAAGTTTTTAAATGTGTATTTTTAAACCAGTTTCTGATAGTACTGGATCTGGCTACCTGTATTTCCAGTTCTAAAGCAAGAGCACTCTGATTGCTGCATTTGGAATCCTCCATTATGAATGGTCAGGACAAATGAAGCTAGCCATTTTCCTTTCTCAGTCATCCTAGTAGACATTTTAATCCTTAGGTCCTGCTGTCCAAAAGGCCAGTTGTTCTTGTCTGTCAGTTATATGTCTGGTCTTCTTTGGTGGTAGAGCAGGGACTATAAACATATATCACCTTTGTTTCTGTTCTTTCTTTCCTTTCTTTTCAAACGGTTTCACTCAGGCCTTTGTGCTATGAGTGACTAGTCCAAGAAGCACACATTTTGTGGTAGTCCTGCACCAACCCTGCTCTTGAATAAAAAAATAAAATAACTGGCTGCACACAAATCTGCTGGTACTTAGGTCAAGTGATAAGCATCAGGCATTGGAAGAGGTTTTAAATTTGCTTTTTTGAGGAAAAGAAGGGGGGGAGTTGGATTTTGGCATCATAGCATATATATTAAGGAATAATCAGGACATCAGATACATTTTAATACATAGCTGGGGCCTTATGTTGTAGATGAAGCTTGCTGTTTTTAGCAAGTTCCTGGGTTTCACATTCATTTCTGATGCATCGAATAGCTCCATGTATTTCGTAACATGAACTCTCTATTTGTATGCAAAAATTACTGTATTAATAAAGAGCAGCATTTTTGTAACAAAAGAGACTTAGTGGAGCTATTTGGTGCTTGAATGTGATCATCCTTTTTACTTTTGCTAAGCCTTATTTAAATTTTGTATACCATGAAATATGTAGAATTTGTCAAATCATTTAAGTGCTGAGGGGTTTTGATTTTTTTTGTTGAAGTTTTTTGGTGGCTTGTTTTGAATTGTGAGATGGCACTTGCTGACATAAGTACTAAGGCACTGAGAGACAATGCAGATAAGTATTTATAAGATGCTTGGGACACATTGCAGGAGTTTTGGTTTTGTAAGATGAAAAATTTACCAATCAATGACTAACCTAGCCCCAAATCCCCTTGGGATGTCTTAGTAGCTTTATGCTATAAAATTGTTTATGTAATCACAGCATCATTGTACAGCCCTATAGATTGTAAATCATCTAGCAAGGCTGTAAGCACTCCATAAACAAAGGTATAACAACCTACTACTCGGTTGTCCTTTGTTGTAAAGTGAGTTGCAATGACAGGAAAAAAAAAGTTTCCTCTTTGCCCCTGTTTTTTTCCATGTAGTTTTAGCCATTCCCCATCACTACATGTTGAAATGTAGAAAAAAAAAATATTTTTTACAAGAACTTAAAAGAATTTCAAGTGGTCTCAAAGCTTTTAATACATATGTTTGGCAGTTGTCAGAACCTGATCCTTCTATACTCAGACATCAATCCAGGTCTGTCCAGGAGGTAGTTCATGGTTTACAGCCTTTGCTTTTTAACTGTCCAGTTTTCTTTAAAGCACAATTAGCTGCTTGTTTACAAAGGATATTTTTATGTATATTTTGTATAGTGTATTATCATTTTTGCCAAATATGTTTTTGCATTTGGGATGAGTAAAGAGTACTTAAGGTTGCATTCATGTATTACCTGTTTGTTGTTGTGAAGCTCTCCAGTCAGCTGGTAGAAATTCTCCTGTGTTCTCTTTGGTCAGTCTCTGTGTGATTGTAAGATGTGCTCCTCGGTAGTACTCCCAGCTGTAGACTTAACAGCTTAAAAGTTTGTTAGGATCTGTGCAATAAAGTGTTTGCAGTCTTATTTTCTCTAAGAAATTCCCCCGTGGATGTCATAATTGTTGTATATTGAACAAATATTTATACTTATGCAGTTGCATAATATTGAATAAAAATTTAGCATGAAAATAATGACTAGTAAGTTTTTTAAAACACATACATAAATATACATACCACCTCCAAAGACATTACTGATTATCAGTCTATTTTAGAAAGTATGGGTTTTTGCACATTGCTTTTGGTGACTGGAATGGTTTGTCTTTTTTCTTTTGACCTCTACAAACAGTCCATTCTTCAAGATTGTTTTCAAACTCCTTTTACTTCCTCCTCTGAAGGACTTATCAACTTCCACACCTGTCTTCCCTACAGTCTCCAGGGAAGAAGTGTCCTTTCTCCATTCCACCTCCTCACATTCTTCCAAGCCTTGGCTCCATCCATGACTAGGGTCCCCCTCATGGTTTTTTTTTTTTTCCCTGCCATCCTGTCTCTCCTTTTAGAAGCCATTTCCTTAACCTTAGCTTTTCCTTCTTTCCATGCTCAGCTGACCCCCTAAAACAGTAGTCTGTGCTGGAAACCTTCCCATCTTCCTATCACCCCTCACTTTCAGAATCTGGCTTTGTCCACTGCACCATCCACATTGTACTGAGGGCAGTCAGTGACACCCTGAACCCAAAGCCCACTTTCAGGCATCACTTAACATAGGCCATGTCCCCCTTGAACACCAGGCTTCCCGACACATCTGTCTCCTACTTCTCTTCAACCTTTGTCTATTCCTTTTTGTCTTAAAAATTCTGCCCTCTTCCGAGTACTTGTCTCCTTAAACACAATGTTTCCCTGGGTTCATTCTTTGCTGGGCCTTTTTCTTTGCTTTCCCCTTGGTCTTTCCTTTCACTTTTAGGTATTTGTATGTGAGGACTCATATTCAAAACATCCCAAAGTGTGCCCGTTCTCTTCTCAGACCTTTCTCTCAAAGCATGCCATGTTCCTCGTCTTCTCACATGACCAGATTCTACGTGTACTCTCCCTTTACATTAAAAAACAATGAGAAAGGGCAAAGG